>NW_022709610.1:1374537-1390165 GCF_011630105.1 Anneissia japonica | reverse complement strand
ATAATAATAATAATAATAATAATAATAATCATTAAATAGTAATTTATCACATTGAGGGTAAAATAAAGGTTATTAGGCTTATCTGATATTAAGCTGAAAATGAATAAAATAAATAAAAACACTACAATAACACTACAATAACACTACAATAACACTACAATAACAGGCTTAATAGATTTAGCTATTGCGTTCGCGTGTTTTGATGTTTTTCAAACCAACATAGAACTCATTTCCTGATGATGATATAATTAATGTCGAAATATTGAATCCCAACACGATGACGTGTATTTCAATACTTGGAGTATGTATTATACTTTCTTATCTGAGATTAATCACTGGACCTTTCGGTTAACATAGAACTGTTCCCTCAATTCAAATTAAAGAATTTAGTACCTGTACGCAATCTTTGCAAATATTTTTAATATGATTTTGTATTTTAGGATACTACATACACTTATACAATTCACATGGTGGTTCCCACAGAAAAAAAGGCAAATTTAGCTACAGAACGTTGTGATTTACTGGCGCACATAAAGCTATTAACGAGTTCTTCGTGTTATGTAAAAGACACCTTTTAGTTTACTGTGCACTTCAGGATTCTCAGAGGACCTCTTGAAATAAAAGCTTTCCTGGAGGGCGCTGTTGATAAGGTGTTTAACAAACACTTGAAACTCAAGTTGAAGTCAATGCGTTTCCATCCATTAACTCGGGGAGCGTACAAACCAGCATTAAATGTTTGTATTATATATAAAATGATACTGAAAAAAAGAGGGTGAAGTTGAAAAGAAGGGTATATTGTCATCAAAATGCTCCGTTTTCCGAGCTATTAGAATGACCTGACCTGATTACATGCATGCATCCATCCATCCATCCATCCATCCATCCATCCATTCATCCATCCATCCATTCATTCATTCATTCATTCATTCATTCATTCATTCATTCATTCATTCATCCATTCATCCATTCATCCATTCATCCATTCATCCATTCATCCATTCATTCATTTATTCATTTATTCAATTATCTAATAACATAAATAAACCCAGCACTATCTTGGCAGATTCTCAAGAAAAAAAATCACAAGACTTGAGTACGGTACAAAAGCACAGTGTTCCTAAAGTGTAGAGATACAAAACAAAATGATGAGAAAGGTTAGGAATCAAAATTTTGTCAAGATGCAAATTACACTAAAAACCATACTGAGGATAGATGTCCCCACTTAACGAGTCGTACCTTATCTGCATACACCCAGAAAATGTTAATGATGCCCAAGCACAGCAATCTAAATCTACTCGTCTTCTTTTTTGTACAAATGGCTATCATTTATTCCACCGATGAGTGGACTTTACCATGACATTACTATTACTCACTGTAGTACCAAGTTAGCTGGAGTTGTGAAATCCACAATCTTCAACAAGTCACGGTATAGGGTCTACTGCTGTTTAGTATATACTGTGCCCGATAAGATAATACATATTACATCAAACGTATTATTATCATATTCAAAGTTATAATCAGTTTCTTTTATCTAGTTTCAATACTTCATTTAATGCCTTACCTTCTAAGTGGTATTTAGAAAGTGATTTTTGTTTTATTGTTGGATATGCTGACATTTGAAGTATTCTACAGAAGAAAATGAAAATGAAACACTATGTGCACTAGCATGCCTACATAACATTACAGTTATACATTTGCATAGTACTGTACATAGATAATATTACTATCGATAATTATCCATTATTCTCTCCATCCCATTTATGAAAATCAAGCATCAAACAAGATAAAAACAACATATCAAATCAATCATATTGAGGCCAATAACCTTGCACGGAATGGTCAATATTTATCACAACGATTGTTTGCTTTCTAGAGAACACACTTCATGGGCTAGTGGGTCCGAGCAAAATATCGACACAGAATAAATTGCTTAATTTCACCAAATAATAATACATCGTGTGCGTGTTCCGAGAATATCTCCACTAAAATGGAAACAGAATTGGGTGTTCGCGAGTCCAATGACATGCGTGTTTATGGAAAATAAAACCTACGTAACATTTCATGCAAACAAAATGAATACTTAAACTTTATCGGAAAGATTAATTACGTAAATAAGCCTCACAAGTACGTACTTAAAAGCTTATGAATTAAAACTTAACAATATGATGAATTGCTAATATGTGATACAAGGATATCTTATGTCACAAGGAGGTGAGATATAGATACAAATTATCAATTTAGTTCATATTATATTATTCCATTGGTCAAGGCCTCAACATATTTTGATAACAACATATTAAAATTAAAAATGATAAGAATAACACAACCTATATAAACACCTATATGATATGGAGATGTGGTTACGATGCTTAATGCTATCTAGATCAGTGAAAACACCTTGATGTAAGATTACTTAGGGGGAAAATACTCATCATTAATACATCTAAGGAATGGAACATTTCAATAGGCCTATATTTACAAGTAGGCCTATCTAATAAATACTTATTGCTATATAGGGCCTACTTATACTCGCCGTGTGGGATGACATTTCCACTGATGTCAAAAAACTTTCTTACTTCAGAATGACCAGCATTTCTCTGTGAAAAACTCTATTATGATTATGGTTTTCTTTTAAATAGTTTGTTACGTCTCAATTTGTATACATAGCTGCATGCCCCGTAATCTCTATGCCTTCTTTATAAATATTTAAGCCTATTAATAATAATAGTAGTACTAGTAGTAATAATAATAATAATAATAATAATAATAATAATAATAATAATAATAATAATAATAATAAATTAATAACCTTAACCTTAATAATACAAGAATTTATACTTTATTTATATTAGAATTGTTATCAATAATATTATTATCATCCGTTATTATTATTAATAATATTTATAATGTTGTTCATATTATTCAAAATATGTGACCGGCTCTGGCAATCAATTTTGAATTTTTCCTACAGACGGCTGGTTTTTCCGCCACCACCACCATACATCATCATCATCATCATCATCATCATCATCATCATCATCATCATCATCATCATCACCGGACCTGTATTTATAATGAGGCTAATATCAGTATGGGAACACAGATCTTAGTCGGCAATAACGATAATTGAAATAAACAATGACAGAATAAAGGTGCCACTTAAATTAAACCCCCTACAACATGGGGCAAATAAACAAAAATATGTTAACAACAGGCAAGTTCTATAATATAAGAAAGAGCCAGAAAGGCGGAAATAGAAACTCTTATTTGATATAGAAAAATACGGAAATATATATATAGGCCTAATGACTAAATAGAAATGCATATACAAAATAATAATAGGCAATTAAATGTGATAGATTAGATTTGATAGAAACTATACAAGTCAATGGGTCTATATCTGTCTCTTATACACATCTAGATGTGTATAAGAGACAGTTATTATATTCATTATCATTATTATTATTATATTCATTATCATTATTATTATTATTATCATTATCATTATTATTATTATTATTACTATATATTATTATTTATATTATTATTATTATTATTATTAATATTACTCAATATTATTTAAACTAAATTAATTAGTATCAACGCCAGCCATGCATGGCAGCAACGTCATTAGAGTCATTTCAACCATTACGGTGGCTGCATTTAAACAGCTACGGTATTACTTAATGTTATCATCTCAAACATCCGCACCAGACTTTACAAGTCATTACGAAATGAATTACCGTACATACACATAATCGGCAATTAACACCTTGAATGTTTAATTAAACTCCCTGTTAAGTGTTTGTTATCTTTCTCTGGCGGTGAGTAAAAGCAGGACTTATGGAAGTATTTACTATCAATCAAATTAACCCACACGTTTTAGAATTCTCAACATGCGTTGGAATGGCAGTGACTACATTTTTTTTAATAGATAGCTAATGAACAAGAAAGGGGAAAAAACCCACTTTACCGACCCAACTCAGTTCACGTCTTCATTCAATCATCATCAAACATTGAACAAATTCATCTGGATCCAATATTAATTATCGGGTTGATTTGTACTTTTTTGATGATCCAATTAATATATATTTTTATAATATTAAGAAAAACGTACTCACACTGATAGAATATCAGCAAAACATCGTGGGTACGTTTTTCTTAATATTTAAAAAAAATATTAATTGAACCATCAAAAAAGAACAAATCAACCCAATAATTATCAAATCAATTTACAGATATGTTTTAAAGTCGACAAAAGATTAGAAAGACCTTCATGAAACTCTGAGGACCATTAGTTTTGTGAAAGGTGATGGGAAAGGGTATTCTACTTCGTTCTTACTTCAAATTTTTATATTTGGAAACCCAGCTAAAATTCAAACACCCTCATAAAAAATGAATAGGCCTATAGATAAAATGGCATTCTTCTTCGTGTGGTGTCGCGATGTTGTTTTCCCCTCACACCATTTAGAATAAGAAAGTTTAAAAACCATCATTAATTCGTCCCAGTCTATAGGCTACTGCAGATTTAAAGCATTATTATTTACAGTCATAGGCCTGAATAAAGAATGTGACTTGCTTACAAAAAAGAAATGCTCTTCAAATTTGTTACTACTTTTGCGCTATATTACCAAATGGTATCAGTTGTAAAAAAAACTGTAACGAGAGAGTACCGTACCTGAATAACCATTGTTGTACTTTATCTTTAGATATCTGTTGGACTTCCGTTACTTCTGATTTGAAAGGCAACTTTACATGGAATACTACAGGTGCTGGACAATACGCGTACCTGCCATGTCCTAATAGTGTCTGGCCATACTACCACGCTAGTTACATGGCGTACAGACCTTGCAATCCGCCCCCACGTCATAAGTACTTGTATGACCGCATTCTACAGCACTCCTTTAACTCATCTTGGGGAGATCCTGAAACCGGTATGTGTCGATGGTACTCTAACATCACATTGGCACTGGAGGAATTACGTGACAGTCTACAGGTGTCTTTGGAAAGAATGGTAATACCGGTGTATAATATCTATATTGTCTCTCTTGCCATTTAAAATGTTATAGGTCTATTTTTAAAGCAATTAATGATTTAGTTTCCGCGTTTAGTTCGGTGATATTTTCAAGTAGGCCTAGCTTTTAAAGTGAGTTATTCTGTACCTTATTTAGGTACAGAATAACTCATGAGTTACCGTATGACAACGCCTTGAGAATAACGGTGTTACAAAATCTCAGTGTTGTGGTTTTAAAAGCACTTGTCATTATTATCGTTACCGGTATATTGTGTTTTCAAATGAGCATTAATGATCCATACTCTTTTGAAGAGAAACAAATGTGATGCAAATATTAACAGTGCCATGATTTAGTAATATCCTGCTCCAGTCAATGTATTTGAACGATCGACGGTCCCGCAGCCAATTTTTCGCAGGAGACTGTACCGTTGATGTCGTTTTAATCTATTGTTACAGAAACATCGCGAAATAGGAAATACCACTGAAGTAATCGCCTACTTGAAAACAGTAGAATTACTCCTCAGAGATGAAAACCCGTTGAATGAAGAGGATGTGAAGATGACTGCATCCATATTTGAACTGGTTTTGAACTATGGAATTTCAAAGGTGTTTGAGCTGACGTCAGCTGTCGGGGATCAACTAACACTGATTACAAGTAATATATTAGACATGAATCTTGAAATTCTTCAGCGATCAGATGCCGCAACATTAAAGTAAGAAGATTTCTTGAATTTCAATCTTAGTTGCCGGCACTAGCTTTTATGTATTAATATGGCATAATAAATATATACATATCAAAATTAATACAAACATTTTTGTTTAAAACACAGCGTACTGTAAATTCGAATTTTCAATGTTTACATATACACAGCAGACCTGAATTCGAATGCCGGTTGGGGCGGGGGAGATTTTTTTATACTGGTAAATTCATCTTCTTGTATAAAAAATATCTTTTGGAGATCCTGTCTGTGAAGTTCTTAAGAAGAGTCGTAATACGCTGATTTCTGTTTAGTGTGTTGTGTCAAGTAGAGAGTGTGAAACCAATATTATAAAGGAGATACGGCGGTCTATTTATTGCACATACAGTATGCATATCTTTAAATTCCAAATCACTGCGGTGTGGCCTACCTTGGATGAGGTTTTTGTAATAATAGTGTAGCGATTATACGGAATAAAAACTTTACCAAGAGTGTTACTTTTTCAAATGTTAATCAACAGTATAGCAATCAACCTAGAGAAGTATGCGGAGGCGGTGATACTTCCACAGAATACAGAAAAAATTGAACATCATACACCAAACCTGATGATTGATATAAATCAACCAAAAGGGAGTGGATGGTTCAACTTTCCCCGTGTATTCAGCTTTACAACCAATAGCCAAGGAGGTGACGATTCCGATGGAATAACTGTTGTTACTATTGATGTAACAAATTGGGAGCCTAGATGTAAGCTTATTGTTTTTCAATTCTATTTCTTTGACAGGCAATATAAGCCCTACAATAATTATGTAAGCCTCCTGTTAATGCAAGTATTGTTTTTTAGTTTGAAAATAAAACATAGGCCTATTTCCATTTCAGAAATCAAATGCAATAAATATATTTTATCACCATCGTCATCATCATCACCGTAATCATCACAATCACCATCTTCTCAATGCTGACGTCTTTTGACTTGACACATAAAAAAACCTCTCCAACGAAACGAATGATATTTTACAAATATTTTTAAAATTTATTATTTAATCATAAATGTTACATATTTGAACAATAAAATGTATGTTTAACTACACCTGCATCAACGTCATTAGGTTATATTAAATAGTGTTAAAAGTTGTTAGCCTAAAATTTATTTATATATATTGCTTATCATTTTAAATATTTTTATCCCATTAATATGATGTATTTCAAATTTTAAGGGTTGCACTTTTCATTTTATGCTTTTGAGCAGTCCTAATTGCATGGCTGTCTTTATATTCTGGACATTTCAAAACCAATTTTGTAATCAACAATTTATCGTTAAAGCTTTTAGATTCTCGTTCTACATCCAATAATGACATTGTTTTACACCTTTTTATCATATTTTATTGTATTGTCTTTGTGCGTTTCGTTGAACTGTTTTTGTCTGCGGATTGTATTGTTTTATTGTGAACGCACCGTATATCATATGGCACTGATGCAAAAGTGTAGATTTCAAATAAAGTTATAAGAAAATATAATTCAAAACTAATAAATATTGGTAATAAATGGTGATATTTTGTTTTGTTTAAAGCATATAAGGTCGATCCTGATACTGACAGCGTGCGAGTACATAGCACTTCAACGGTCGTCAGATCAACTGTGATTTTGTACTATACTGCAAAGTTTTTCATTCCCGTTAGTGGTACTGTCACACCTATCAATGATAACATTATGCTTTATTTGCACGCATTTGAAGATGAAAACGAAGTCGATTTGGTTAATGACCCTATATCCGTGACTTTCCATCATCAAGCTGGGAATAGTGACCCGGTGAGATATCCGCATTGTTTAGTTATATGCTTATTGTTTTTAAGGTATAGTAGGCCTACTATGAAGATTTTTCATTTTGAATCATGTGTTGTTAAAATAATGTTACTTTTTTTCTCAGTCTAAAACTCCAAGCCTTGAATGCGCTGCTGGTAATCTCATACTGAGCAATATGACGATTGATAAAATAGAAACTGATTTTACTCCTGGTATGTACTTAAACATTAATGGTTCAATGTGTTACTAAATAAAATACATCGCATTTCCGACAAAGGCCTACATACATCTCCGTTAGTTACAAAAGTGTGTTAAATAAATAATTACTACACTTCGATACAGCTGATAGAGCATATTATTACAAATTACACTGTTCGTTATGTTTACATTAAGTTATGTTTACATTAAGCCGATAAATCATTGAAGTTTAAAATACGCCGACTACCGGTAGACCTACATTATTATTCCATAACAATTTACTCTTCTTTTTTTTTTTACTAACGTAGGGCTTATCAGAGCTGATCATTCTGATCACAACTTATAATTAATAATTGATAGGGCCTATCTGATGAAAATTATACATAACTAAATCATCTAGATATCACAGATGTGAGGGCGTCATACAAAATAATGTATTCTGCCTTTCAGTCGAGCTCTCGTGGTCGGCATCCGAATGTCGTTTGAATTTTACGAATGCTACATACACTCATTGCCTATGTTACAACCTTGACCTAATTAGTCTAATCGAAGAATTAATCCCGCCCACCGAAGCCCCAACTGACCCACCATCAGGCTCATTTTATTGGCTGGTAAGTTTATGTATTTTAATTATTCGGTTATTATTTCTCAAAACCAATAACGATAAGACCAGAAACCTCCAGGCTCATAAAAAAAGTAAAAAGTATACACACTAAATTTATAACAGTCTAACACCATTTTATGATGAAATAAAGTGAAGATTCAGTTGAGTTTTATTATTTTCATACACATTAGTAACATAAGTAAGAATACCAAAGGACTCTGGAATGCCTTCTTGCAATTCAGAACAAGAGCGACCGCTCACCGGTCCTCGCGTTCTTCCCCGCTTAAATACGGTACAGGCGCAAGTTATTTGGGTTTTTTTGAAGAGCTAATAAGATAGAAATTTTTAAATGATTAGAATGTTTATTTGTACAAAAAAATTATAAAAACATTATTCAGGATGATCATTTGTACAAAATTAAATATCTTAAATTGAAAAAAATAGAATTTCTTAAAAGTGGAAAAAAATTGAAACTCAAAACCTTAAGTTCTTGAGAACACTTAACCGACCGCGCCATCAATGCGACGTTCTCTATTAGTGGTAATGGCAGTAATTTACAGTCCTTGCTGAAACTCCGGTTTTGTTTTGTAAAGGAGGAACCCTTGGGTCCACCTTAAAAAATGGCGATGAACGTTTGTTGGAAATCACCTCTAGTTTATGTGTACAAAATTTCCTGCACGTCCGTTCAAAACATGGCGACGCTGGACGCTTTTAAAGTTTTGGTAACAAGAACAGTAGTTAATCTCTGGGGTCAGCGCCTTGCGCGGACCCAAAAAATTAACTTACATAAAAGATCATTAACAATAGCACATCTAGTTATATAAACCAGAGTATTTTTTTATTTGATTTTTTCTTGTGTTACAGGGATTCCCCTATACCGAGGGCATTGCAATTGTCAGTTACATCGGCTACTTATTATCTATAATCAGTTTGATCTTAACTATATTGACGTATGCCATATTTCCGTGAGTACGATAGTTACAATTTTAATAGATCCTTCTAAGTTAAAGTGGCTGAGCTCACAATACCTTATATGCTTTAAAAAATTAAACATTAGCTTCGATTGGTTGTGATACAGGTGTAGCTATACTGAAATCCTCACCTGTTGAATGATGTTTACATAAACTGATCGTCTCCTGTAATTAAGCATCCGGTCAAATCAAACAAATAAATATTTTTCATTTATAATTAGGAAGCTACGGAGAGGTCGGCCAACGTTGATCCTGGTAAACCTAAGCATTGCAGTACTGTTTCTTTTACTTGTCCTTGTTCTGACTTCAATCACGTCTAACAGTATATCAGGTTGCCGTTGGGCAAATTTTCTACGTTCGTATTTCATATTGGTAACCATGATGTGGAACGGTGTGGAAGCAGTTAACCTCTACCAAGCACTTGTGAAGGTATTCACACCATACACCTCACACTTCGTTCTCAGAAGTGGTATCGTAGCATGGGGTATGTACTGAAATTGTATAACATATATTTTATTGCGGAGGTTTTTAAAAAATGTTATGGCATCTCACCTTTATGTTTAATTAACAACCTTTGTGTAAATGTACCCGTTATAAATAATTTATTTCATTATATATTATTAGTAGTAATTAAGAATAATATTATTAATTATGAATATTATTAGTGTTACTAATAATAAATATTTATCGTGTGTAAGAGATTTTTCCTGCTGTTTGCCATGTTTTCATCATCATCATCATATCATCATCATCATCATCATCATCATCATCATCATCATCATCATCATCATCGACTTCGTGATTGCCGTTGTCACCATTACCATCAGTCGATCAGGCCAGGTAAACCATCTGTTTCTTGCCTATTCAGGAGTCCAGTCGCTTCCAACTGTGTACAGCGTTTCTTCACTCGCAATGCCCCTCCCTGGCCGAATCGACACTCACGGGGTAGAACAGTGGGCTTGTATAACTGGCTTACTTCTTTAATACTTTAATCTCTTTGAAACTTTCATTAGTCTATCTTGCCTATACATTTAAATAGTTCATTCATACTGCAATCATTCTACTAATATTTTAATCACTAACATTGCGTCACACTCTAATGTGTGAGAGTTACTCTGAATGTAACAGCAGCTCAACATGGCATTGTTTAACTTCACAGGTATTCCAATGATGATTGCTGTTACTCCATTTGTTGTCTCAACGAAGTGTTATGATGGATCTTACATCAACTGTGCGTTTAAGTAAGTTTTGCACTCCGAGTCCCACAATTCAATTCAACATATTTAAACAATTGATTACTTGTCAAGGGACAAAAATTAATGTCTAAATCGTCTTTTTGACGAAATGAATATTCACTTCAGTATTATCACAACAAAACGGCATTATTATCATTAGGTTTTTTTGTAATTATAATATAACATAAATATCGATCGAGATTGCTCATACATTATTTTAATGCACTTTGTCATTATAGCTGTAAGTTACCGACGTGGACTTTTTACTGGGTATTTGTGTTCCCTATGACACTTATAGTGATTTTCAACGCCACGGTTTTTGGACTTGTTCTTAGAGTCATCAAAGACAAGACACAAAATGACAGTAAGTAGACCTACTCAGTAATTTTATGATTCATGTATTTTGAGATATTAATGAGAACTTTTGATAAATATTATCTTGGATTAGATTATTATTTCAGTGTGAGATATATACACAAGCACATCATGCTTATTTTTTGTGAGGTCATTCTGGTGGTGAATACAGCAGGGGTCAATTCCCAACTCTTTTCTCAAGACAACTGCATTCATAAACGGCTTGAACGTCTCATCCGAAAGACGATGTGCTATTGAAAGTTCAGTCCTCCAAATGAAACACGAGAAGAGCAATGAAAAGGCTAGATAGAAATGAACCGATGACAAATGTGTCCACAATCCAGCGCACACACAGTGGCTACCACCAGACTGAGCTAAGCTGCTTCTTCATTAAGCTCCTTCTTCCATTCACATCTTTTAAGCAAGTACTATGCTAGTCAGTTTACATGACATTGTAAAATTCTTCCCTTTATTATTATTAGGCATTCCAAAACAGTTTAATCTACAATTTATTGTTTTACAGATAACCGTGACAATCGATTGAGTCAATTGCGTGGAGCAATCGCCTTGTTTGTTCTCCTTGGCCTAACATGGGTATTTGGAGCTGCGGCTATTATAAACTACAGTTCTGCTGAGAGACCACTACAAATAACACAAATTGTGTGTCAGGTAGGTATCGTCTTTCTAATCTAATACTATTTAGTTTAAAGTTATGACACTACTAGAGAGTTTGCTTTTATTGGTATTTAAAACTTTACATTTTTAAAAATAACCACGTACCACACCTCTGCACCATACTTTCAAAAAGGTATCCCGTTAGGCCTAATCGAACAATTCTGCAGTTTGATATAAACATCAAATTAAAATCATCAAAACCAAAGGTACAAAGCAAATGTGTCAAAATTATCAAATTAACTGGTAAATAATATTTACTTTCAGGCACTGTTTGTCGTTGGGTTAACGTTTCAGGGATTTTTCATTTTCGTGTTCCACTGCGCACGTTACCAAGACGTTCGTCAGCAGTGGAAAACATCGCTGTCGTTTTTAAATTTGAAACGATATTTGAAAAAACGGCGACACAATCGTCAAAAACGCAAGTCATCAGACAGTCAGGCATCCACTTCAGACTTGGTATCAATGACATCAATGACAACTATGATGGACACGAGTGTTTGATAGATCTAGGCAGGACATCGGATCACTGCCGTGAAGAAACTCTCGGAAAAGGCCTAAACATAAAGCTTGGAAGAAAGAGCGAACTCTCTTGATACATTAACAATTCTCATCAGTAAACAAAAAGAAGTGTAACGTTATCTAACATGACTGTGTATTGCAAAGAGCTGAAGTAATTACCTAGCAAACACAAAACGTTCTTATAACGTTAGCGAACGTTGTGGTTAGGTATGTCACAAAAAAATCCTTCACACAACGTTGTAAGAACGTTCAAACGTTGTGAGGTTGTAAAAATTACGTACATATGGTTCTACAAAATAACGTTTTTATCACCAAACTGTAACGTTATTATAACGTTCTTAGAACGTAATATTGTTAGCTGGGTAGACGTCAGCACCAGGCAGCATTTGGCCAATGCGCGAAATTCAAATGTATTCAACGTTCAGAAACGGAGTCGGTGCACTTAATAATTGAGTCAGCCTGTTCAAAACCGAAGTCAGTTAAAAAAGTGTTACCGGTATAGCTTGTTTAAAAACGAAGTGAGGCGTTTTAAAAATTCAACATTCTTCAACATAAGGTGAAGAAACTACGAATGGCAGTTCGACACAGAGGATGCAATATATTAAGACAGCATTCAGGTCACATAAAGAGAAGATTCATGTTATTCTAAGTGGAAACAACAACATTTCTCTTACCAAAAATGTATTTATTGTATATTAATTTATCACCAGGTATCGGTTATTTTGTGCAAGTATCTGTATTTATATCGTTGGTATTTTAAATATTTTTAAACTGAATGTAAAGACATCTATAGACGATAACATACCGTGCCGATATTAGACTATTACCGTAGGCCTACCTAACTGGTTATAATAAAACAAGTTAGTATTTCAAGTAAATTTTTAATATTATTATTAAAAATAATTATTATTAATAATTATTATTATTAATAATTATTATTAATAATTATTATTATTTTTTTATTATTATTTTTATTATATTTTTAATTTTTGATATTCTAAACTGCATGTATAACATGATACCCGTGGTAGTGTTTTACATAACTGGTAAAAATAAATGTAAACTGTAGTAGTTAATATATTTATCAGATTATTTCAAATTAAATGCCGCAATGCCATGATAATTACAATCACTAACATCGAGCCTTGGTTGGTTGAATTTTAGAATCATTGTCGACTGGCACAGTGTAAGTATAATATATAAACAAATATCATAAGATTCAGGATTCTCTATTTTCAATATAATTACTAAATGTATTGAGGTTCTCATATTGCTGTAAAAGGTACCGTACCGTATACATACACATCCAGACCATACATTTAAACAAAAAGTAATGTCAATAAAGAAACCGCTTTTTGTGAAAGGTGATTCGACTTTATAGGACTAAACAGTTATTTATGTAATCTCATTTATATCTACTTCTACAAGTTGCTTTACTCTTTGTTGTGTTGGGTAGAGTTAAGTTTTGCAGTCTAATTTTTTGTGGAAAATGAGGGGGATGGGGTGTGCGTGCGCCACGTACGCCCCCTCTGATAAGAGTTGGTGGATAACAATGAAATGGTATGATATATAAAATAAAGAATATATTGATCATGTTTTAATAATAATAATAATAATAATAATAATAATAATAATAATGTCATCTTATTAGGCACACGTATCTATCTCTTGGTAGAGCTGCTCGTGGCGCCGTTTTCCACCTGCAGAATGTAGATGTAGCCTTTTTCTGCATTATTATATGAAAATTTTTAATTTTATTTAAATTATTTATTTATAACACAACAAGGTATCACTGTATTCTCAAAATAATATTGTGCAAGAATGGAGTTTGAAATAAAATTTTAAAAAAAATGAATTAAACCTATTGTAAATACTTGTTTCGGTCTGAGGCATTAAAAACATAATTATATTATGCTGGGAGGAATGTATCAAGATGTTAAAGAATATTAGTCAAAAGCTGCAGTCGTTTGCTTTGTTGTTTACCGATTAGCCTATATAGTTATTTAACTTGAACAAACCCCAAAAAGTAATGAATTCAAATTATGTAGAATTAGAACACCAAGTCCTAATGTTTGCTGCACAAAGCTCTACACTTTCATCTGTCAACTATAGAGTTGTTATAACTGAGCTCTATGCCCCTGGTATTCAACTTTCAAATCTGGTGAGACCAGCTGCGGGCCGACATATTTTCCAATTTTTTTCAATTACAACCCCGTCCATTCTCTTATAAATGCCTACAAGTCTTTCTAATAATAATGCCTAATATACTGTATGTAGGTCTATCATTTTTCAACATCAACTATGATTGGCCTTGATTGTAAAAGATCTAATGCAGTAGTAGATAAAGTGGTAGGATAGGGACAAAAAAAAATCTTGCACCCAATGTTCTCCTATCCACTAGAACCCAAACATAAAAATCCACTCAAATACTAGGCTATTTAAAAGCAATGCCAGCGCCAGACGTTCCACGATGATCAAGTCCGATATCCCCCAAAATTTCCCTTCCATTTACGTCAGCCCCATCATGGTTGGGGGTGAGGTGAGAAAATTTTAAAGATAGACACCTCTAGATGGAAATTGCACTCTCACCAATCTGTAAAAAATACTTTTTTAAAACTAGGGGTCAAGGGTGGGTACGTGTCCTCGTGGGAGGGGCGCCGAAATGGAAGAATGAGAGTAAAAAAATAATAGAGAAAACATGACGAAATTGATTATGTCGTCAGGCATGAATATTTTCCAGTTAATATTAAGGATCTGGATGTAGTTAGTTTATTGGCAAATTTATAGATTGTGTCTTTTCAGTCTATTTCGACCGTTTTCTCTCTTTTTTTTAATCTTGTTCAGTAATGACTACATGTCACAAACATTTCGGGTAATACAGTATACCAGTGTGACCACTACTTGGGTATTTACCCAAGATCTTGGGTATTTTCACTTGGTTTTGGGTTCTTTGGTATTCCGTTCAAAACCCTGGGTATTTATTTTTACTAAGAAAATTAAATATTTTTATCTTAGAGGAAAAATTAAGAAGTAACAAAGTATATTTCAGTTCATTCAAGTAAGTAAAACTCAACGAAGTGCACATAACATTCTTAATTGACTGTTAATCGCTATAAAAATGGGTTCAGAATTGTTTATTTGTGATTTGCGTTGCCATTGATCTTACCTAGTTAAAATGCATTGCATAATAAAACTTGATCACTGGTCTACTCTGATAACACTGGGTAATTTCGACCCAGTCATTGGGTATATCAAAAATTGTGAGTGGTCACGCTGCAGAATACAGTTCCAAGACAGCGACGTCGAGCGAATGTTGTGAAATCATGTTGACAGTAGCTATTCTTGACAGCAATTTGACATCTGAAAGGTCATTGTTTGTCAAAAAACAAGAGCCTAAGACGACTGAAAAGCGGAGTTTCCTTCTTTCGTTCTGCCGGGTAAAATCAATTACTGTAGACGACGTTTTAGACTAACCAACACGTACCAACGTCCGCATTAGTCCGGGGGCATATGTCGAAAAATGGGCTCCCGTGGGATTTTTGTGATCATTTTAGTTT
>NW_022709610.1:1349710-1374408 GCF_011630105.1 Anneissia japonica | reverse complement strand
ACCCTACATTTTCAGACCTAATTTGCATATTTCAGCTAATTTGCATATGAAGATGAGCGTAAAAGAATTGGCGACTCATTTTATTCGATTCAGCATACTTCAAAGCATATAATTAAAAAAAAAAAAAAAAATGATCACGAAATTCCCACGGGATGACATAAGCCACCGGACTACATGTCGCGCTAGCTTATCCTACTCTAGGCCTAGACTTGCTAGGATGGTATAGGCCTAGACTAGCTAGGATAGGCCTAGCCTTGAAGGGACGAAGGTCCCAATAAAAAACAACGTCGCGCCTTGATAGTTAACATTGTCTATTTTTAACATCACAATAATTCATTATTAGACCTATAGCTGTTTTTTGAATTGTACTCCACAAATCTCAGCCGATACCACGTTCAACGTCTCGTATTTATTGTCGTGACGTCATGGCTCGCTGGCTCACACTTGTGATGTCTCGCACTTGTGATCAAATAACACACTGGCTTGCACTTTGGCAACACTCTTTGGCAGTCGACTCGCCCCTAGAAAACCCGCCCTTGGAAACTTGCCCCATAAAAAAATGTACACTTTCTAGATCATGCAGTCTTCAAAATAAAAATTGTAACCTGTAGTAATCAACTACATTTTCCACATACATAGAAATTTTAGAAACTTTATTAAAAAAACCTAAACCATAATTCACCACTATAGACACTTTTGACAAAAATGAAAAATTACGACTTTGGGCCCATTATAGACAATGGGTCCTGTCTCATATTATTTGTTATATTTTTATTATTCATTATTTTCACTTGACTCGCATAAATAATTTTGTTCGAAGAACATTTATATGCAGCACTTCACTTGCAATTTGCAATTTCTAGTTCAATCGCTAGTTGTGAGCGCTCATTCAGCAATCTAAAAAGCTCATCCTGCCATATCTCCCAGGGAGCCATTAGTATTGAGCGATGAAGCAGACAACATTAACTGTGATCATGCACGCAAAATGCAGTTGCGAGTTTAAACAATCTACAAGACTCCTGTAAGATACATTTAGAGAAAAAGAATACGAAGCTGCAGCCTACCGTAATGATATAAATGCAACAGTCTTGCATTATTAGGATAAACTAGCATATACCCGTGCTCCGCACAGTGTTGAATGAGTCGGGAATGGTGGTGATCATGTACATCGTTGTCGATGTTGATTACCATTTTATGTCATTATTTTTCTGAAGGGCATCTTTGTAGTTAATGGTTTGAGTGTCTTTGCTGCACACTGTAGTCCTTGTGAGGAATTATTGTGCAGTGTGATCAAGGGTGGATCCAGAATGTTTCAGACGGGTGGGGGGAGGGGGGAACGCACATCAGTTTCCGGACGGATAATTGAATATGCGAATAACTCATATATTATTGCATTGAAATTTTAAAACAATTAGTGACAAAAAGGACCGGGAGCCCTTCCCAGTGAGGTCCCTCTTCACCTACTGGATCTTCAGTGAAAGTACAGAAATATTATACAGTAGCCTAGTTGGGCATGAGGTGTTGTCTTGAATCAAGGTGGATACATGTAAGGCTTATCCGAACTACTGACATTCAAAAGAAACCCGTAAACATTGTCCCGAAGTGTTTACGTAAATTCAATGTATTGATTGGTAAGCTGGCTTGACCCTATCTGTTTTAAAGCACTATCCAAATCGACCCGGATTCGAGAGAGAGAGGATAGACCCTAGGTATGCTAACTACACCTGTCTCAGATCATTTCGGCCGCCAGATTTTAAACAATAGAAAGTATGGCGCGCCAATACAGTTCAGTTGTTAGTGTGGTTGTTGCAGGATGCGGAAGCGTAGGCAAATAATAATCTGGCCGTTTTATATTTAACTTTCCGTCTGTGTATGACATAGGCCTACATACATATTTGTATGCACTAGGCACACTCATTTGAATGATAGTACTCTTAGACGACAAGAATACGACAACAATGGTGTCTTTTCATCTGTTTTGTTTCTTTTGTAAGGCTTTCTTCATTCATGTTTTCATATGTAAATAGGTTATGATGCATTTTGGTAGTTAGTTCCACAGTGTTAACATAATTAAAAGTAACAGTTTTTATTTTAATAATTGTTGTTGGTCCTTATGCACTGATTGTAGTAAAATTTTCACACATTGTACAATAAAACTTAATATAACACCATGTATCTTTTATATCTTGTTTTATTGGTAAACAGTGTAGTAATGAGATGGTTAAATTTGAAAATCACGTTGTACATAAAACATATCGGAGATTCATATAATATATAGGCCTAAAGAAGAAATATGCAATTATTTTTGGAGATTTCAAGGCAGCGGTGGGCGTAAAAATTAAAACACCGCGGCGGTCAAGATACAGATTTTTGATTATTTAAAAATGGGGAAAGAGGGAGGTAAGGACCTTTTCCTTACAGCTTTTAAATATTAAGAAAATTGTATCTCACTAACCGCTTTCGATTTTTCGTCGAATATGCTTTTTTTGTGCCTTAGAAAAATTAGTTCTACAACATTATATAAAAAAAAAAAAAAAAAAATCCTCCTAAGGAGCCTGGTATATACCCTATATACGGATTTTAATTACATTTTGATATACTGTATTTAATTATTTTTTTTCTGGTCGTCACATATCATTTATTTGCAAAAATAACAGGAGCTACTTAAGGGTCTATATGGCAGGATTGCCTAATTTGCGGAAGAATGCTTGCCATCGAAGGGCTCTCTCGGTCTATCGGCGAGGATTAAAGAACTGCTCAAAAATAGTAAATTATTACAGTATTTATTATGAAATTGGATATAAAGTAGTGAAATCATTAAAAAAAGTCTATAAATAGTTACATGAAATTCGACTGCTAAAAAGATTAAATGGAATTAAACTATACAGGAGGCCGCTACCTGTATTATACAATACCATACTCGAGCGAATAAGCGCCCCGTTTGAATAAGCGCCCCTCTCGAATAACCACTCCTCCTAACGTGAAAATTTCCTTAAGCGCCCAGTTTGAATAAGCGCCCCCTTATAAGATTTTCTTTTTAGCAAATCAATCAACCCTGGGACTGTGGTTGTTGGCATGATTTGAGCTGTAGAGTGGAAACACATTCTTCTTCGGTCTCTTGGATAGATGAGAGTTCCGATTCCTGGACAGACAGTGTATTTCCAACTTCACTCTTTTTACATATTTGCCTAGTCTATCTATGCCTAGTCCTACTCCTCTTTTTCTTTTTCCGACCTTTAGCACATTCTCATCTGAGTTTTCAAAAAAGAAATACAAAGATCCTGCCATCCTGCTAATCTCAATCGGCTGATGGCCAACAAGCAACCACTACCCACCACCACTAATTGCATCTGCTATTTTGTTGTTATGTAAATATTCACGCATTCTTGTCATGAGCCATGTTCTCTGTACGATTATCTTTTCTAACCACCAATTCGTAATGTCCTTATATAATCTTTCTTCATTCAAAAAGTGCCTCTTGAATTTAATAATTTCCCATAAGAACCCCTCGATTTTCATCTATTTCCATAAGCGCCCCTCAATTTCCACTCTGATTTCATAAGCGCCCTGTTTAAATAAGCGCCCCGTTTAAATAAGCGCGACTCAAAAAGTGCAAAAAATATATTTTAAGTGCCCGGGCGCTTATTCGCGCGAGTACGGTATTATACACAGGAACGCACATCACGTTAGACCATTCTCAATGTCGCAACTCTTTTTATCTATTATGGCTCTGCTGCAACAGCCGGCTGAACACTGCCCTCTATCAGGTAGTTACGTAACATTTTGCCATTACCGGTGGTTCCGGCCGTGGACGAAAGGAATCATGGAATCATCTAACCGTAGAGAGGCGTAGCTTATTAGTTCTGGAAAAGACGAAAATTGTTTGCCTGTCCCCATCATATGTTCAGAGAGGTAAATATTGTTAAATTTGTGTGTGTGTTTTGATTATCGCAAACTTAGGCCTCCTCTAGGCCTAGGCTCTAAACGGAGTGCAGTGTGATGATTGATGGGTATCCCGTTAATTTGGTACCTGGCTGGCCTAGGCCTACCCGCAATCCTAATTAAGTAGCACTAGAGTACAGTAAGTAGTAGAGTAGTAGGCCTAGCCTCTAAGCAAATTCCTAAACTCCTCTGGGCTCCTTAAGCCTAACTTCACTCCACCCTAGCCTAGTTGCTACTTATCCTAGGACCAGTGGCGGCTCCAGTAGGATATCATTTATGGGGAGGTGGGTGCTAAGGACAGATGTCCGACTGCGGTGGGTGGGGGAGGGGGGGATCAAGTATTTATGGGTGGGTGTAACTATAGCGCGCAGTGTTATCTGAGGCCGTAGCCAGGAGTAGGAGTGGGAGGGTGTCCCCTCCTCGCAAAACCACATTTTTTGTTTTAAATTGGGACTTCTAGATGGACGGAAATTGCTGGGATGGAAAAAGTCTAGGCCTATTTTTTTTTTTTTTTTTTTGGTGCGACTGCCCGACGAGCTTTGGCCGATGGTGGGGCTTGACCAGACCGATGGGAGCCCCCCCCCCCCACCACCACTGGCACCGCCACTGCCTTTGTGTATTGAACTCTAGTCTATACGTTATATTTCTTTGGTTTATTGTAATTAAATAACTTAATTTTCAGTTTCTTTCACCTGTTTTATATCTTATCTTTATCATAAGTTCTATATATATATCCGAACCATTTTATAAAATAAAATAGAAACATAACCATAATCATGTTATTAGAAACATTTCTTATACACACAACATATTGGAATTTATCAATTGATTTCTCTCAAAACAAGGGTAAAATCATCACAATAATTAAAACAGTAAAGAAATGTGTATTGTCTTATTTTGTACTAATTTTATCATATTCATTATAATCTACAGTACTTGTTTAGGCAGTGGCCAGGTGTATGATGAATGGATATGGCAGTACGATGAATGGATATGAACGATAGGCCTACAGTGTACCATATCCCAATCAATCGGTGCACTGCCATGCATTTTGAGTGCAGCCGCTTTGACTCATGGTTGCTTCAACCATACTTTGGGGCAGGGGCATCAGACAGATGAAGATTCCTTTTGACCATGATCTTGTCAAACCAAAAATAATTTCAATTCTAAAACGTACAGTCCACCAGTCGCTTCCCTGTGTCTGACACAGTTTAAATCTGGAAACTGAATAATTACTTGACAATGAAAAGTGTTAGAACATAGTCCTGCTTCCTTTTCTAGGTTGAATGTTTCTATCAAGACAAATTGGCTTTCAACTGACACATTTCATCCTCTCAAATCGTTTAATTACAAAATCATATAAACTACGCAGTATGTCTGGTATAATCAGCGACATGGAGAATCTGGATGTAGCCAGTATGAGAAAGGCCTACAAGAGTGAACATGAGGCATTTCTTGAGAGTCATTTGACCAGTAAGGACCCTATTCAACAGTTTGACACCTGGTTTAAAGAAGCCTGCAAGAATGACAAGATTGGAGAAGCTAATGCTATGACAATTGCTACAGCATCCAAGTAAGATGTGGAACATTCCCCTTTTTACTGCCAGAAATGCAATGTTTGTCCTAGACTCCCTCCACACTAGAAGCACGTTAAATTTAATGCAGTAGGAATTTCTTGGTTTCTCAACCTCAGGGTTGGGGTTTTAATCCCTCCCTGTACATTTCAATTGACGTTAACAAGCCATTAAATAGCACAAGTCAACATTAAATAACATTTAAGTGAATACAGTATTTGAGATGCTATTAAAATGTTTAGTTGCTTAATTTAATTTTAGATTTTATTGGAACAATTTACTGTATAATACTGCATATTTGCATGTTTATGTACTGATCTTTGTTTTGTGTAAACTAGAGAGGGCAGACCTTCAGCCAGGATGGTGCTACTGAAAGGCTACAGCAGAGAGGGCTTCAAATTTTTCACTAACTTCAAAAGCCGGAAAGGACAGGAACTTGTAAGCTTGGGAAAGTTGATTTGTAAGAATTTGGTAGGCTTTAATGACATGCTATCTGTTTTGTAAATATTATGTTGTATTCTGCTGTAAGGGTCACCCTTTAAAAATATGGTTTAAAAAAAAATTAAAATTAAATAAAAACATATCGTCATTGCGGACTTATAAAATCCGCATACGCCTTATAACTAAAAGAAAATGCATACTTTTGGAGTCCATACTGAGCTCAAATAATACGCAATGAAAATATAACGTGTTTAAAGCAAACCAGCCTTATTTTCTTACTGTTTTTTGAGAGGGTGACAAGATGGTATTTTGAAAAACCTATTATTGAGTACCTGATGTTTTAATGTTAATTACATCTTTGTAAAAGGACAAAAGGAATGGGAAAAAAATACTGGAAAACAGTACAAAGCAAAATAGGCTGATAGATATAATAGAGTTATCTTTTATCTGGAATTGTGTAACTGTAAATAATACAATGTAACCATTTGTATTTTCAGACTGAGAATCCATTTGCCTGTCTAGTTTTTTATTGGGAACCTCTAAACAAACAGGTATAGTAGGTTGTGTTAATGATAAATTTAGATGACCTCCAGCTCATTATGATAAAAACATAAAATTTATACTGCATATTACATGTCTTCATTGGAGACGATTCCATGAAGAACCGTAATGCGACAAGCAGTGGTGGCGCCAGCAGGGAGCATTTGACCCTCCGTTGGACAGGCCTGGACCCCCTGTCGTCCGGTGAACGACTAGGTCGAAAAATATTTTAAAAAATAATAATTAGCCTATCCAAATAACATTATTTTGACTGCCAATCCCTAATATTTGAACCAAACTCTGCCAGTGAACCCTAAAAGGGAGTTTTTACTCCAGGCTGTTGACCAAGGCTTCGCTGACCCCCCTGTCGGTGCACGCACAATTGATTGTTTTTCATGACAATCTGCTCTGTTTATTATTGACAAACAGCAGGCATCATCGCATTGCCATGTGCTCACGAAGGGTGGAGGTGGATTCGTTGGCTGACGGTCATACAGCGCAGTGTGTATTCGGCTTTCGATTTTAATTTTGAGACCAAAACCACATGCTGCACCAACCCCTCTATCCAATATTGTAGGTAGTTTAAGCAAAACATGTTAATTTTTGTTTGATTGTAGGTTCGCATCGATGGTCAAGTAAAACGACTCTCTGAAGAGGAGTCAACACAGTATTTTAACTCGCGACCAAGATCAAGTCAAATAGGCTCAATAGTTAGCAATCAAAGTCAGCCGATACCCAGTAGACATGTAAGCATTACAATAATATACACATTCTTATTTGCATGGTGTAGATGTTAATAACTTGGGATGTGTAGGTGTTACAAAGTGCTTTACTTTGTGTCTCTTTTTCTCTACTGATAATTTGTTTGGTTACAATTTTTATTTTTGTTGAAACAATATCATTGGAAATGAACTTTACTAAAGGTTTCATCAGCGCCTATAGTCATGGTTGAATGACCAGCTAGATGCTCTTCTGGTCACTGGTAGTAAGAAAAACCACAATTCATTGGGAAGAAAAAAAATATGCATTTTCTACATATTAGTAGCGTATCTATCTATAAAATTGATTAAATAAGCTTCTGAAACCCCTAAATTCGTCCCGGGACCACTTTCGAGACATTTTGCCTCCACCCCCCTTAAATTTTACCTTGTCCTTCACTTCCATTCCCCCAGATTTCAGATGCAGGCACCACCACTGGTGTAGAATCAACTACAATGTGTCTTATCTGCCTGATTTTTTTTTCAGGGGAGGATATATAGTGATTCCAGAGCAAATTGAGTTTTGGCAAGGCCAAAGCAATCGACTACATGACAGGTTCATCTTTAGAAGACTTAAAGAAAATGAAACTGTTGATAATGTGCTTTTACACAAAGGTGAAAACAACTGGGTTTATGAACGCCAAGCTCCGTAATGTTCTGGAAATATCTTGCCAGCAGTGGATCTAAGAGGAGAGGGGGAACAATCCTTGAATATTGTGGCTCACTGCAAGTCAAAAAGACAAAAGAATGTAATTTTCGGTGTACTTTGAGATCTGGCACTGAAGCCACTGGTTTTTAAAAATTCCAAACACCGTTTTTCCCTTTTTGTTTTCTTGCCAGCCTTAAGTGTGTGATTCTCTGCATTTTAGTCTGGAATACAGTAATTGCCTCATCACTTTTTGGTGACTAACTTATGCAATGTTGGGGGATATTACCCAATAAGAATAACGATTCAAAAATCTTATATACTTGAAGCAATTATATATTTTAAGGTATACATATTGCCTGTGTGGGATCAGCACATCAGTTGCATTTCCCACTTTCAACAATGAACATTTGAATCTCTCAGCATTTGCTCTTTGACCTTGTGCAAGGCACTTTTCCTGTGTTTGTCTCTCTTTACCCAGGAATAGGAATTAGTACCATTGGATGTACAGTATTTGTCTCTGCACCATCCTGGCAGCATTAACTAGGTAGACTTCCAAGGAAGCTGGGAAGGTTGTACACTGTGCCGGAATATGGATTCAATGACCAGGGGTAATAAACCTCGCAAGAGCTCTGAGACTTGGGCGTGTAAAATGATATATAAATTGAAAAGATTATAACTCTATTAATAAAGTTAATCTTATTTATTTATTATTGTTGTTGTTAATACTGTACTTACTGTTATCATTATGATTATCATGTATGGTTCAAGGTGGCTCTGTCCTCATTGAATAGTAATTGTGCTAGTGGTTTGTTTGGTACTTTGAACGCATATTGAACACCTATATGAGTGTGATACAGTGGCGGTGGGAGGATTTCCCCAATGGTACTGGGGGTCTGACAATTTCAAACTAGTGGTTTCTAAGGGATGAAGTCCTTGTGGGCAGGGGAGGCACCAGTGGAGGGACCAGGGCCCCCGTCGGGAAGAGCCTGCACCCTGCTGGTGCCTAGGAAAACCAGGTAAATTTGGGCCGTCTTTTCAGTTCCAGATGTTTTAGCACATATTATGCTTAACATAAATCATTTTTTATGGTCTGTCAATTAATTGTCAATGGGAGATTGGCTTAAAACACCCCCTCCCGGCAACAGCACTGGGTGTTTAACTCATGAACTTAGAGTACTGTGTAACACTACCATTCAAATAAGGACCCAGAAGAGACATGGTAATCATAAAATCTGTGATATTTTAAATTTTATACCTCTTTTCCCTATGTATTTCTGCACCAGGCAATGCTGCTTTTCAGTATCAAACATGAATAGTCTGTAATTAATTAGCCTGTTGAATTATGTATGTATTATAATTGTCAGTAGAATGCTGGTCCATACAGTGATTTACTGTATAGTTGTTAAAATACGTAGACAATACAATAATAGTAATAATAGAGTAAAAATTTATTGTGATATTTCATCAATTTATTTGATGGCGTAGCTTATATCTATACAAATGAAATACTGTAGTATACCTACCCATATGAAAAGTAGACAACTGTAATTAAAACTGACCAGTAACTCAGGAGCAGCACCACTGGGAGGCCAAAGGGCATAGGAAGCCAGTCATTTCATTGGTTAAAAGCATTTTTACAGTCTTGAGAGTGCCATTTTTAGGTATCTAGAGATACAAATTGTTCACCTTAGCCCTAACCATGGTGACACTGAGGTGGGCGTGCACCCCCGGACCCTTTTCAGGAACCTGTAGTGCCGCCACTGAAACTGACTACACTTTAAAAATGTATTATTAAGAGTAAGCAGATACAATTGTAATTATAAAATAAAAATCAAGCAAATGACAATACAGTATAGTAACAATTATTTATGTTTCATATAGTTATAATACAGTATTTAAATAAAGGATCAGTGCGAAACAAGATATGTTGTATTCATCATTTTTCCATGTGCATTGTCATAAAATACTGCATTTATTCCAGCAGCGGCGCTACGGGGGGGGGAGGTCTGCTACTGGAAAACATATTGCTCCCCCTAAATGTTACCCTCCCGCTAAATGTTACCTTCCCCCAGATTTCAGACGCTGGCTCCACCACTGATCATTCCATTAGAATGACGTGTTATTCCAGTAACATTCCATCACAGAGCTTTCTCTATATCCAAGATGCTTTGTCTACCAACAGTGTGCTGTAATTCAAGATTCTATTGAGCGATTGAACTCCAGTTTTAATATTTCTCTTTGTAAACCTGTTTAAAAAAAGGGAAATTAGTTGTTAAAATACAAGACTTTTTTCTATCCAGTCATTAAAATCATTACAAATAAAATAAATAATAATAATAATAAAATATTTAAAATACTATTACCATCTTTATTCTGCCAACAGGATTTTATATTAAATATTCCATTTTTGTTGACAAAATCCTCAAAAATCCTTGTCCCACCACCAACTCCAAAATAGTGGGTTTTAGCTGCAACATATCTACTGCAAGTCAAGGAGAACTAATAATATTGTGAAAGTTGAAAGTCCAATACTGTTATTAGCTGTAGGCATAGATAGTTATAAGGCAAAACAAAATAAAACCAATAAACATGTATACATTAAATACTAACAAAATAAGTATGTAAGTATTGTCAAAAGCTACAAATGTTGTAAACAAAATTGAAAAAAAAGTATTTTATATATCCACTCCACTAAACAATTACTTTTAGAACTCTGGAGGGCTTTTTTCATTTTTTGCAAATCCAAGGGGGCTAATTAGCAAAAAAAAAGGTAATTTTTGGTGATTTTTAACTATTTGACTGATTTTTCTGGGGAGGGGGAACGGGTGTGCGCACCCCCTAGATACACCACTGCTTCTTAGTGTACTTTATCCACACCTGAAATACCAAAAATGTGAATTTGTATGGGTTATTATCATCCCTATCAAAAATTAACATACATTGGCCATCAGGTCTATTCCATTGGGGTCCAAAGAGATTAATTATATTGCATACCTGTAGAATTGAGCATAATATACGAGACTAAATATGGTAACAATTATTTAAATTAATGTAAATTATTCACTTAAATTTGCTATTCTATTTTTTATTTGTTCTTTATCTAGTTATCAAAAATACTATGCTTGTTTGGAAAATATTGTATCCAAGATGAATTATTAAGAACTATGATTAAAAGGATACACACATCCAGAGGGTTTCAGTGAAGCTTGTAGTAGTGTATGCAGCCTGTCATAGTAGTTCACATTATAAATTGTTTCTGACGTCAAAATTACATCATACCTGTAAAAGAATGTGCAACTCATAAGTATTTGGTTATCAGTGTCATCTGTGACAGACCTTGTTGTTCTTATCTCTGACCTAATTGATCCTGTATATTTCACTCATTGTTTGAAGATTTTGATGGTGTCAAACAACTGGTATTAACTAAAATTGACTTAAATCAAATAATACTGTATATGTTCATGTACATTATATAAAATACTAGATATGATAGCAAATAAAGTGATGTCATACTTGTTTTGAATACCATTGGTCATTAGAACACTAGTCATGTCTGACCAATCGCCTGCAAAGTAGCGACAGGTATGGCCCAGTTTCTTTTCGTCATCTTTTTTCTTTACTTGTTGGTTCATAATAACATTTGGTACTGTCAATCGTTCAAGTACTTCAGTATTCTATTTAAAAAAAAAATATTTTGAAACACATATTTATAGTAGAACTGTAATTTTAAAATGATGTACAATGAATATAATTCATTCACATTGTGATCACACCCTGATCTTCATGAAATATTTCTATATTGAATTTGGAGCCTTCATCAGCTTTATATGGCCATCCTTACAGCTCTTCATCATTCTTCCCCTATGTAGCACATACCATGTCATGTACCGAAAACCTCATAATTATTTATAAATGTTGTAAAGTATGTATAACCTAGCATTGTATAATAATTTTATAAATACGCTACCTCTGCATTTAAGTAATGAGGGGAACATTTATACTGTACTTAAAACAAAATAACTATATATTTATGTAACCTAAAGGTATATGGTGGTCATATTTCAAATTATGTGTAAACCTTTATTTCAGATGTTTACATTGACAGTAATGTACAGAAATCAAAAACATTAAGAAAGCTAACAAAAACAAAGAAATTGCCATAAAAGACAATAAAAACAAGTTTTAGAATCAAAGCTTTGTAACTTACATAATCTTGGAAATGTACCACAGCACCTTTCACCATGAGGTATACACCTGGGATTCCAGCACCACAACCCAACTCCAGTACATCAAGTTTACTCCATAATGTGCTCTCATGGGCTAGGTAATTGGCTAGATCTAAGCAGCATTCCCAGACCTTAAGTCCACCTTCAACATCAAATATCACTGCATCTGTTATTGTTATTGTTTGTACTAAACAAAATACTAAAAGAAACTTGTTTCATTTCTCTTCTTTTATACAATATTTCTTTTAAAGTAATATATCCTCTTAAGTTTTATGTTTTTTTCAGATTAGTTGGCTGGGTAATAAGTTTAATGTTTGCCATTCTTTCTATTTGTATATATTTGAAGTTTTATAATATAAATACAGAATGGAATTGATGATACAAACATATTAAAAATAACAATTATCAACATATTAGCAAAACTACTCACAAAAATATAAACAATTGGTTGAACTGTCACCCTGACACTTCCACGATTTTTGTCCCTGCATTGTGCGCAAAGCGTTGTGCCAAGGCGTGCCATTTCAGGGGGGGGGGGGACACATTGCACATTGTTCACATCTAAGCCGGACACTCACTGCGTCCTAGAACGGTCATACGACCGTTACACGACAAATCCACATCTGCTTCCAGCAAGCGATAAACGATGCAATGCCGCCTGATGATTGTCAGTGGCAATCTGAACGGATCTTCATTGAAAAGACGATCCGTTGGGTCCGCGTCTTCGCATGCGTTCTTCATCGCGTCGCCGTTGCACGCAGTGAGTAACCGGCTTAACGTACTGCGTTGTCACGCATAGTTCCTACTTTCTTCCCGCATGAACACGCATTGGCATGACGATTTCACGTATGGGTGAAGTTGTTGTGGCAACTTTGGTCACGCTTTGTCCCGCTTGGCAGCATGCTATGTATATAGCGTAGGTTTTCTTCGACTCGCTGTGGATGATACAACATGCTGAATTCCAGAAACACTGTTATTGCAGAGCAGAGTAAGTGTTTATATCTGGTAACTACTGCAGGACTATTACTTCTGCAAGAGCAGGAGAAAAGGCAGCAAGAGCATTCTTCATTGACACGCACTGTTGGCAGTGTTTGTGCCGAGTTCGTGCAGTGTTCATGCATGGTTCACGCATATAGCACGAACATTGATGAGTGGCAAATTTTTGAACATTTTAAAATTTTCTCTACGACGTGGCACGCACCCCCGCACACATGAGTCAACAAATCTTACCTTCATATAACCCCCGCACACATGAGTCAACAAATCTTACCTTCATATACACCACTAATTAAATCATAATGGTTTGAAACAGCAGTTACAAAATGATCTGTTTTGTTGTCTTCATCATGGTGCTCTAAATGCTCGATCTTAACTTCTGCTTCAATTCCAGTAGAATTGATATAATTTATTTTAACATTACCAACTGATATGACATCAATATCGTCTGGGTTTATCTGAAAAAGTAATAATTAGTTATATTTTGCGGAAGTCATGAACATTTTGCAATTTTTGTGGCAGTTTGTCCCAATTGGTTCATTATGTTACAATAAAAAATTCTTTTTTGTTAATATTTAATTGGGGAGCAGGTCAAAACGGCCAAAAACCAAAAAGGCAATGACCAAAACGGCAATAACCAAAACGGCAATGATAAGCACCAAAACGGCAACAGACCAAAACGGCAATGACAACTGCCAAAACGGCAAAGGAGCAAAAATCAATGCTAAGTATGAAGCGCCACCGGGCGCTGGCAGCAGTTTATAATTTTCTGAATCAAGTTTTTTTTTTTTTTTTTTTTTTTTTTAAACACATCCATGACTAGGCCTATATTATTTTTTTTAACACATCCATGACTAGGCCTATATTATTTTTAAAAGTGTTATTTATTATTATTATTATTTTTTCTTTCCCTGCCCGTTTTTAACTTTCATGGCATAATATTGTTTAGACTAATTTTATCTGTATTTTAAGGTTTTAATTATTTAAATGTTTACTGCTTCTATATTGTGATTTTGGTTTATTGCTGTTTTGACTTAGGCCTATTGCTATTTTGGTCTTGCCGTTTTGACTTATTGCCGCTCTGGTTTTAATTGTACTGTACTGTACTGGGAAAGCCCATGATGAAGGTGCTTCAATCTTAATTTAAAAACTTTGTCCAAATTACAAATAAAAATTGTGCTAAATACTGTACACACACAGATACTATCAAAATAAATAAAATTACATTTTACTCAAATCAAATATTTTTATTTCTATACAATTAAAGTACAGGTACAAACAATATACAGTAAGAAATGCAGAAATTGAAAGATATTTGTATTGAAGATTCAAATCATACTTTATCTTCAACAGCAGGAAGGTCTACAATGAGTTCCTGTGCTTTTACAACTGAATCTTCTTTCTGACTTGATGCAACTTTCTCTACTACTAGATTTGTACCTGAAAAAAAAATATATATACAGTACATTACAAACTAATTTAAATAACATGCAAACAAAATATTTTTTCATTTTATTACAAATTATACAGCCTTATAACGTGGTCAGAATATATTCGCCTACCCAACCTGAAGAGTCAATTCTTTAGAGGTCCTAGGCCGCGCTGGCCTAGGACTAGCTTAGCTAGCTATCAGACTATCTACAGGCTAAAGCTACGTTAAGGAGTTTATGGATACATATAAATACTGAATACACTGTATATACCAAATATATGCTCCAATTTATCGTTTGCATTTTCAGAAGTATTTTCGGGTTCTAAATTCTTATCTTTGACGGCAAAATCGAACCGAAATTCTGCCATCATTACTAGATCTACGTCCACATGAACACATGTCAACAAGTACGCTCTGTTTACGTTTTACGTTATCTATTCACCCAAAATTATATTTAACCGTTTAAATATTATGTGATGCAAATAAAGGCAGAGCTGCCGTATAAATATCTGTTAAAAACTTGTTGAACCTTCTAGATTATTTTATTTTTGTAGAGGGTGGAAATATAATGTAATTACAAATAATCATATGTATCGGATTCTAGACTAACTATTAAGCTATATGTATATCAATTAAATACAAGTATTATATTATATATATGGTCGTTTATCAAATATATTACTATGTAACGGCTATTGTATAATAATCTTAACTATTTCCTACCCTAAGTACAAATCGAGTATCCTTCAGCCATTCAAAATGTCGGCATCCTTAAATGCGCTGTATGGGTACAAGTCTATAGCTGTATCTGATGATTTATCTGTAGCTGTAGGATCTGAGAAGATTCTAAACTTCTTTGTACGTAATAACAACAAGTGTTTATTCATCCTTCAAATATTATGTGTGTATAAAAACTTCTACTAGGCCTAGGCCCTTCACCAACTCTTCTACTCTCCCTTCGTCGGCCTCCTCTTACTTATTATTAGTTTAGTCTAGGCCTATAGACCCAGCCCGGCCTTGGCCAACAACTCGGCCTTGATATGATAGCCTAGGCCTAGGTTGGCCAAGGTCTAGGCCCAACCCAAACAACTCAAAGTGTAATGAATATGCCTCAATTAAAATTTGAACGTAATTATTTTTGCTTAATATATGTGGCAAAGACAAGCCAAACCAGTCAGTCGTCGCAAATCATGTCTCTTAATCGCCAAAACATGCTTAAATGTTAAAATTTTGGAAATCTATTTTATTGCACTAAACTATCCTTATACATACATCATGCTATGTTGTTATTTTTCAAATTTACCGTTAACCATTTTAACGATTTGTTGATGGTTTCTGCCTGAGAAATGTCCGAAATCATATACTTTGAATGCTGATTTCTCAAGTATTGTTCACAGCAGTACTTCATAATAACAAAAAGTTCAAAAAATATTACTAGAGCCAGAGGCCTACCTAGGCTAGACCTAAATACTAATAGCTATTTATTTATTATCAGAATTATTAAAGTAAATTGTTATTTTGTCATTTATAATACTGATATTCCACCAGAGTAAAAAAACATTACCATTAGCTAGGTCTAGCTTTGTCTTTGATTTACCTTGATCTTGAAGCTGAAGATGGATGAATTATTGACTTATACAGTAACAAAAAGCTATCTGAATTCAAATGTTTAAATGAACGATGAATAATTCCCAATTTCTTATTCGCCATAGAAGTTACTGTACGTGTGAGACGTGAGACCGGAAATTCAACTTATTAGCTATAACCAAGATTACAGTTATTATTATTTATTTTTTTTATTTCGTAGTTAAGATTACCGACTGTTAATAACTCTTCTCATTTTCTGTTTTGCACCATGGGCATCTTTGATGGATACTGGCAGATTATAAATGTACACTATTATTAAAATTATCTAACATCTTTAGCCATGTTTGATCACCTCACCCTCTGCAAAGTCATCCCATAGTTACCAACCTGAGAGATTTGAAATGCGTGACTATCCCAGCCGGGCTGGGGGTGGGGGTGGGGGGTTGGTCCGGTTTCAGTTACATAATCCAAGATGATACTAAGTGTGTGGTTGGCAGGGTTGTTTTGTTTGGGATTGATTCTTGGGACAAACAGATTGAACAGGTGTGCTCACGTGCCTCTCAACGTATTGGTGTAATTCGAAGAATTAGATACTTTCTTCCTCTTAAAACTATTAAGCTGCTTGCCAATACTCTTGTTATGCCACTGTTTGATTATTGTAGCATTATTTGGTCAAACTGCAATGGTGTTAAATCTAACTCTATACAAGTTCTTCAGAATATGCTTGCTAGAGTGGTGTTACATGCCGACATTATGACTCCAGTAAAGGTTTTGATGGATACAATGGATTGGAAAATGATTAAAGATAAATGGGATAAACATATTTTAATATGACATTTAAATCCCTAAAATGTATAACTCCTGAATACATTTCTTCTAAATTTAAATTTACTAATGCTGTCCATTCCAAAAATACACGAAATCAATCTTCAAATACTCTAATCATCCCAATCTGGAACAATATGCAAGGAAAAAGAACTTACCTTTACAAGGCATGTAAATTATGGAATGAGCTCCCATTAGATATCCACTGCAAATTTGACACCCTTACTTTAAGAATATTTAAGAATTGTATTTAGTTACCTCCTTTCTTGACTCTTATATATTTATTTGTTATTTATTTTGTGTTGTGTCTGGACCTCTTGGGAGACCAGTACTTATGTATTGAAAGGGTACTTACAGAATAAAAAAGATTTGATTTGATTTGATTCTCAAATGAATTAATGAAAACCCTCTAATGACTCAAGTTCTGATTTTATATTTTTAATAAAAGCAATATCTTCTAATTTTAAATACATTTTCCCCTTAATTTGTGATAATTCTTTATCTCACATAGACTTGCGCTAAATGCGAGACAAATTTAAGATCATGCATGTGTTTCTGCAAAATGTGTTTTTCATCCAAATCCCGAAAAGGCTATCACAAAATTGAAGACAATTAACAAATAACTACTGTTTCAAGTACTCTTTGGGACCTCAGACACTCAAACTCTCTCTACCGCATACTGTACCTACTGTAACTTCAGCTTCAAAGGAAGGTAGAAATTTATTGTTTCTTTTTAATTTCTCTTTCTTAATTTACTTTACTTTGTGTTGTAAATGATACTATGGTTTAATATATCATACAGTTCATCCAGACTGTATAGTAAAGGCCTGCGCAGTGAATATAAATCCTCCATGCAAAAATCATGCCTAAAATATCTGTCTGTGCATTTCGGAAAGTAAGGACCAATTTCCGTCCAAATCCAGATTTTGTCGAAAATTAGACTTTTACTTTAAAATTATGATTCTGCGTGCCTGTTTTTGTAGCAATTTTCTGTTCAAATTTAAGCTGGTTTTTGAAGCATTGTCCACACAATTATAACACTTTACAGTATGGTTCATTTAGTGCCACCACCAGCCCAATGTGAACCCCCACTACCTCACTACCTGGAGTTGTTGGGTAGTAAGGTGCTAAACAAGCATCCTTATCCATTCTAGTGTGAAGGAAATTCTGATTCAATTTTTCCTGTTTTCAGAAATTCAGTGAGGTAAATATTCACCAATCTTGTGAAGTACATCTATACTGCAGGTCTAGTAAAGTATAATATAATATAATTACCTATTATGTTTTTTAGAGGTTGACCTGCAAGACTGCATACACCAGTGGAACATTTGTTTTGAATAAAAGTGTGTTAGAATATGACGATAAGCACTATTACCCTGATGTTGGGGTGCCAGACCACAGACTTACTTCTGAGATCAAAAGTCAGTTCTTTAGCAAATGTGGTAAGTCAATTACATGAAAATAACTGAAAGGATACAATAAGACCTTCCTGTAGTATACCCATATAATAAGGGACACCTCTATGGGAATAATCTTATTTCTAATAGGAAGGCGACAATATTTTGTCAGTATAAGGGGAGTGAAATTAGTATAGAAAAGATATAAATATGTAATTCAACAAAACTACCAACCTCTATTCTGAGGTAAATGCTACTAAGACGATGCTTACATTTTGTACCCTTGCCAGCCTTTATTTTAAAGGATGATTTCCATGGTTCCTACAGTGTTAATTGGTGAAGAGTTTTCCTTCAAACATCTAAGTTAAAGATAATAACTTTATGCAAATTAAGCATGTAATACTCTATTTATTGTTGAAGTTTATTTAAGCTACTGTATAACACCGACATTAATAGTTGTTTCACATTCCATTCTGAAATAGATGCAGGAGCTACTTTCCATATAGATGGCACAATTGGAAGTCCTACAGGATCATTATCACAAGTGCTTGTACATTCACTTCCCAGGTCGCTTTGCTGGTCACCCAAGGGCTGTTCTGCTACAGGGGGGTATGTTTAATTTTTACATTGCCATGGTTTATTGTAAGTATTACATGCTTATTACATGCTATTCTGATTAAGCTCAAACATTAAAATATATAGGCTACAATTGATATGTAGGGTACAGTACTGTATGAATGAATCTTCTTCAGTTTCAGTATCTGTTTAAAGTAAAGTAAAGTTCACTGTATGTTTATTAAATCGCATTAAACACAAGATGAGGAGTGATGAAATTTAACCAGGAACCAGTTGATTCCACGGTTCAAAACACAACCCGTGGTTACCACCAGTCTAGCCAAATGAACTCTGTGCTGCTCATAACCAATACTGTTGCCTACACCTGCCAATTCTCACGCATAATGCGTGAGTCTCACGCATGAGCATCGTTTACGCCTCATGTCTAAAAACAAACATTTTATATAGATAAAATGTATGGACCGATTATACTCTAAAATTCATAAAAATAATGTGAATTTGTCATTAAAATATGAATACAAGCCATAGAATTTATTCTAATGAAGCTTTATCAACCGATGACTGTGTGATGACTTTTGTCTCGCACATTGGATGCCAGCAAAGTTGGCAGTTATAAACTAGAAGATTTACATCTTTTTGCTTAGTCAGACTATTTATATTATCACATTCAAACATATTCCTTGATGTCAAGTCCCAACTGAGGGACTCTTTTGGGTCCTCAACGTAATTGTAAACATCTGACCATAGTGGCTTCCCCTCACTGGATAATCAACAGCAAAAGCTTGGGGTTTCAACAAGTTATATTTTTTAATTGTGTCTGTGTTTGTTTGAATGCTGTCTACTTTTTCTCATGTATTTTCAGTTGTATTTTGGCATTTCTGAGGACTGACCATAGGTTGACCTTGTATGCAGAAAAAAGAATCAGTAATTGGGTCCAGGTAACGTACAGCATATGCAGTTGTCATTAAAACTAATACTGTATTTTCTTTCAATCAAGTAATTAATGTACCAATCAAACCAATAAATCAACCAAATAATATGTTCATCAACCAATCATTTAATCAACCAACTAGTGATTTAATCAGGTAAACAATTCATGAATGATTTATTAATCAACAATCAAGTGATCAATTATTCAACCAGTATTTTAATCAATCAGTCAGTTGGTACATCAGTCAATCAGTAAGTATGTCAATCAATCAATGTGTCAGTCAATCAATCACCCAACCAGTCAGTCAATCAATCAATTAATTGACTGATCAAATTAATAAATTAACCAATAATTTACCAACCAATCAACTGGCATACACCAATCAGTCAACCAGTTAATAAATCAATCAATCAACAAATCAATCAGTCATTCAATCAATCAATCAATCAGTTGTCAGATTATAATGACTATTAAAGGTAAGTTCCAATGTTGACACTCTTTATATTTGTTGGATACATAGCACTAGAAAACAAAGATTTTGCTTGAGAGCAAACATTGACACCAGGTTCTTTATATCATGGGTTCGATCCCAACTTGAATCACTTGCAGTTGTTTTCTGAAGTGCTTCAAATGTGTTGAGTGTGCAGTGCATTAAATTGTTATATAGAAAAAAAAATCTTTATTTGATAACCACAAACCTTTATTTACTTTACAGTATATTAATTGTTATTCTAATAGCATAATATAAAATTCCACAACCAACGTAAATTACTGTAGAATAACAATTGTTTTCGTAGGTGGCAGATGTTTCCTCCCTCTTACACAAGTATGTTAAAAGCAAAAGGTACAAGATTACACCAGATGCTGGCGAAAGTAGCAGTAATATTGTAAAGATGGCTATTAATAGATTTGCTATGTTCTCTGTTGAAGGTAAGTCATAGTTTTGTTCTCATATGTTATATTTATGCAGTTATTTATTTTATTTCCATCAAAAAAATGTCATTGGTAAATTACAGTATTCTACATTATTGTCATAATAATATAATGTTTGACTTGTGAAAGTAGTTTTAATTATTCATAACATTTCACCATTTTTTAGATTCAGATTTAGATTATGCAGGTCATCTATTGTCATAAGAAGTAAATTGGAATTTTAGAAAAGTACAACTACCTTAAGTTTTTATTTATATGCATGATATTTTACTGCTTTTTAGTACTTAATGAAATTTCATCTATTTATATTATGCATAGAATTTGAGCGCTTCATCTTTTGTAGATATGGCTTGGTCGGGAATTTATAAGGAACCAGATGGAACACAAGGTGCAGCCTACATAGTGCTAGCTACATATTCTAGACATGGTCTGATTATCTTCTGGAAGTGTTCACTACCCTTCCTATCAGAGTAAGCTCAATATTAGACAGGAATATTATTACTTTAAGTAGAAAATAATGTGTTTCCCAAGCATTCAGGGTCTGTCATAAACATGTTTTAAACTATTGGCCTAATTCTGGGTTCATGGCTAACCACTCACTTCTTGCTTTTTGGCTTTGTAAAATATGACAACCATTGAACTAAGTAACATGGTAAAATATCAAATTGTTTACTGTAAAGTTTGAAAAGTGCCATTTTCATACATATTTTCATATATTTCGGCCTATTCCTGATAGAGAATTCTGGTCTTTTTAAACTCCTTTTTGTCTGCCTATTAGACTAATATATTACTTTAATAATGAATGAGTCAAAATAACTTGAACAACAGATATCAATTAATATTAGTATGAAGTTTAATTATAATTGTATATACAATAATATAGTGAAATTATTTATATTTTTGTTCATTTATTTATGCATGATTATATAGACAGTTATTGTCATCCAAGATAAAATAATCAGATCACCCATTCCTAGTACAGTTAAACTTGCCTATACAGTAGTCGACTTTGCCTAACTCGAATAATTCTAAGTTGTACTTATTTTACATGCCAAATTGTTGTGTTTTCTATTAATTAACAATCCGTAAGTCATATTTTATCTAAGTCAAACAATTTTTCAATGGTATTTTGGATTTGACTTAGGCAAGTTCAACTGTATTACAGAATCTACAGATTACAGACACAACCCTGTCAGCTATCATACTTTCCTCGCGTATCCACCTTCCATTGTCCCACTAGTTACTATTGTGAACATTTTGATCCTTCAGAGGCAATATATCAATCTGTGGTGTTGTAGAGAGTGGAATAGATTGGCCTTCATCCATCAAATGGGAGCAATACTCAACAACATTTGAGAACAGTTTACTTGCCATTGGAAACACAGAAGGACAGGTTAAGATTTGGAATTTAAAAATTGACCATACAGAGGTATCTGATTCTCAAGTAACATTAGTGGCAGAGTTGGAATTGTGGGAGAAAGACCTGATCCCTGTTTCTTGTTTTTACTGGGCCACCGTTAATGGCAATCAAGAAGGCCTACAGGTAATGTAAATATTTATGATTTAACCCTAAAATGAATAAGAATTTTGAATGCCTAACAAATATTGTAATCAAAAATTAATTTACATAATATTTATCACAAAATGTGATATCGCTGATGCAAACAAGCTTTGCCCCTACCACCCAATTACATTGATAGATAATTTGTGGAATCCTCTTACATAATTTGTTTACAACTGATGTCAAATACAGTACACAGAACAACAATATAAGTTTCAAAATATAATTTCTTTGTTTTTGCAGAGACAGACTTGTCATAGATTAATCGTTGGTAAAGGCCAACACATCTTGGTGTTTGATTTGTATATGGATGAAAACAGCTCCCTTAAGGTGAAACGGCAAGGCCATACTCATGCTCTGCACTCAACACCAATTACTGGTAATTTTGTGGAACTTTTATTACTTCAATATTTATATAGTATTTAATCCCTCCCCTCCACATCTCTTCCAGGCCAGTTTCTTCATGCATTCACAAATACTTTGTTTCTACACCTACTGTCATTTCTTATCTCATTTATTCCCAAAAGTTTGATAAACTTCACCACTTGTTTTTTTAAACTTCTTACAATATTCAACATTTTAAACTCAATATCAATCAAGTCAATCTACTCTCTCTTCCTTAATTTTCCTTTGCCTGGGCTTTGCTAGGCATCACATATTAAAAGAATGGAAAAAGAAAAACTCTGATACTGGTAATGCTGTATCTTGTAGTAAGTTTGAGAAATGGAATAATAAAAGTAATGAAATGCACTTACAACAAATAATAAATAGCACAACTATAACCTTGTCTACACCCTCTGATTCAGGTCTTAGTTTCATACCAAATAAACATAGCAGCCATTAGCCAGAAAACGCCTCCAGAGTCACCAATATGGAGCCGGCAATTACATAGAGCCAGTCCTCAACCAGCTTTTTCTGTAAATGTAACAAGACATTAGATTCATGTCATTCAATGTACATTTTATTCATTTTTTCTGAGTTTAATGTTCACTTTATGTGGTGTTTTTCACAATTAATAGAAGTCTTAAAGCATTTTACTTTATTTATGCGGCCATTAGATATATAAACAGACAGATATGTAAGATATAAGTTCAATATATTCTACTCAGCTGTAAATTCATCGTAGAGATCAATACAACATTCACATGATGTAAAGCAGTGCCTATTTTTATAAGCAGACACCAATTCTTCATGTCATGTCTGTGTATGGTAGAAAGCTGTGCTATGTTTTGTAGTGAAATGCTACCGCTTAAGTCTTGCCTTTGATTATTGTAGAGAAATAGTTTATAAGGTGTGACTGGCCTGTGACTCATAATTTTACATTCTCATCCACAATTCTGCCAGACTGTAGGCCTTTTATACTACTTTCTGTTGCATTTGTTTGGTCTGTGCACAACTCCAGATCTTTGCCTGGGAAGTCATAAACACTACTGCCCATATTTCCGACTAGCAATATCAATCATGTATCTGGATAACTGGCACCTTCCCGCTACCTCACGATATCAATTTATCCAGACAACATTCACAAAATAGACTAAACAAATCAGCAGTGATGTTGAGTAAATTTACCTGAATAATTGCCCTCCCACTTCTCTCGTCAATATTGGCTATAAACTCGGGTGAAACACACAGGACATCTATAGACAAGACATGAGATTCCATTTTCATTATATTCAAGGGAAAGTGCCACAAGATAACTGGAGAATGTTATTCTTTATTTTATATAAAATAATAGCCTTGCACAATACTTCATACCAGCACTAAAAGTAGACCTTGAATTGTGGGATTGCAAATTGTACCTACAAAAATGTGCCATGAAATTTAATTTTCTACATTGATATCATTTTTGCTCATTAAAGGTCTAAGTGCCCATGGAGATACAATCACAGTTATTAGCGAGACACACATGAAACAAAAGATACTTATTAAACAAGAATCTGGGTCGTTCCTCCTCGTCCCAACTGTTGTTGAAGCGCCCCGAATAAGGAATAATTACAGTCACGGTACATCCATGTCGCCTAATGGCGCCATCTCTGCTGAATTAAGCACGTAAGTATACATTACATTTTGAAGATGTTTATCTTTATTTTCTTTTGTTTTACCAATCACATATAGTACTATTTATTAATGCAACATTACAAGGTACTACTTTGTGTTGGTCAGTGGTAAGAGTTTTTATTTTATATGGTCACTTTGAATGTATTATTAGACAAAGACATTCATTCAATTCATTTTGCCTGTCTTTACCCAGGAATGTGAAATGGGCACATGGTAGAACATGAACAATTTGGAATGATACTTGTTGGGTACTCTGAGTAATAGCAAAGATT
>NW_022709610.1:1344016-1349414 GCF_011630105.1 Anneissia japonica | reverse complement strand
CTTTTATACTACTTTCTGTTGCATTTGTTTGGTCTGTGCACAACTCCAGATCTTTGCCTGGGAAGTCATAAACACTACTGCCCATATTTCCGACTAGCAATATCAATCATGTATCTGGATAACTGGCACCTTCCCGCTACCTCACGATATCAATTTATCCAGACAACATTCACAAAATAGACTAAACAAATCAGCAGTGATGTTGAGTAAATTTACCTGAATAATTGCCCTCCCACTTCTCTCGTCAATATTGGCTATAAACTCGGGTGAAACACACAGGACATCTATAGACAAGACATGAGATTCCATTTTCATTACATTCAAGGGAAAGTGCCACAAGATAACTGGAAAATGTTATTCTTTATTTTATATAAAAATAATTGCCTTGCACAATACTTCATACCAGCACTAAATGTAGACCTTGAATTGTGGGATTGCAAACTGTACCTACAAAAATGTGCCATGAAATTTAATTTTCTACATTAATATCATTTTTGCTCAATAAAGGTCTGAGTGCCCATGGAGACACAATCACAGTTATTAGTGAGACACACATGAAACAAAAGATACTTATTAAACAAGAATCTGGGTCGTTCCTCCTCGTCCCAACTGTTGTTGAAGCGCCCCGAATAAGGAATAATTACAGTCACGGTACATCCATGTCACCTAATGGCGCCATCTCTGCTGAATTAAGCACGTAAGTATACATTACAAATTTTGAAGATGTTTATCTTTATTTTCTTTTGTTTTACCAATCACATATAGTACTATTTATTAAAGTCAGGCTCCGGAGGAAAAAAAATTTTTGATATGTTGTAGAACTGATTTTTCTAACACAGAAAAAAGTTGTTGAAAAATTGGGGAACGGTGAATGAGATACAGATTTTTTAATATTTAAAAACTGGGGGAAAAAGGGGCGTAACTGCCCATTTTTACACCTTATTCCCCCAGTTTTTAAATATTCAAAAATCTGTATCTCATTCACCGTTCCCCAGTTTTTCGTCAAACAACTTTTTTCTGTCTTAGAAAAATCAGTTCTACAACATATCAAAAAATTTTGTTCCTCCGGAGCCTGACTTTAATGCAACATTACAAGGTACTACTTTGTGTTGGTCAGTGGTAAGAGTTTTTATTTTATATGGTCACTTTGAATGCATTATTAGACAAGACATTCATTCAATTCATTTTGTGATAATGGGCACATGGTAGAACATGAACAATTTGGAATTATACTTGTTGGGTACTCTGAGTAATAGCAAAGATCACTATACCTCAGAAAATATTAATTAGGTAAACAACATTTCATTGGCCAATTCCACCTGGTAAATTAGTACTTTTTACTACTTCTCTGCATGTACCAAATTTATGAAACTACAGCACTCCTTTACAATACATGCTACCTGAATGTAATTTTAAGCTTGGAATGGCTACTGTGCAAGGACACATCGCTACTCTTTTTGAAGCCAAAATAAAATTATGTGATTGACAGTAAAGATGCTCATCAAATGAAAAAAAGTGATTGGCAAAGTTGTAGAAGTTTTATCTACCTATATATGTTTCAATAATGTGTTTCATAAGTACATGTGCTAGGAAAAATCAATATTTAATATACATTGTTATCTAATTAATATTTATAAGGTATAGTAAAACTTTCTTATTATGTATCTGGAATGTGGAATAGGTTTCTAGGTATATGGTAAACTATGAAAAATGCATTCAACATATTATTTGCATGCAAATTAATTTCTGAGTACTCCTCTAAAAGAAATATGTACAGACATTATGAGCATCTTCAAGATTATGAGCGCCAATAAAATTGAGATACGATAGGATGGATAAAATCCTATTGAGTTTTAAGTGATGCAAGCCTTCCTCAACTGATATTTGGAACAGTAGTGCTTTTATTGTGCACTGGCTGACTTACATATATTAATTTTTTAAAAGGCACTGTACAAATAGTTTATTTTTGTTATATATACCATAGAGAAAATTCTATTTTCTCTATGTATATACTTAACATTCATTCCTGATGATGACATAATTAATGTCGAAATATTGAATCCCAACACGATGGCGTGTATTTCAATACTTGGAGTATGTATTATACTTTCTTATCTGAGATTAATCAGTGGACCTTTCGGTATACTTAACAGTTACCTTGCGATTAACTAATACTATAACATTGCTTTGAAGTGGAGATAGATGAAAGATGAAAGAGTTATCTTCGTTTACATAGGTCTCTTTGACCTACTTCTGAATCATGGAGATGAATAAATTGTAATTAAATTTGTTAATCTCAACCCAATGGCAGTATGGTCTGCCGCATACATACAGGTACAAATTTATTTAATTAAAGTTCCAAATATAAACTTACAAAGGCATCACTTTCTTCATAGTTTGTACCATATTATTATTATTTTATATTTTTTCCTTCGTTTTTATTTTAATAAACCACATTATTGCTTTCAGTGAATTTTATTTATTTTTTTTCTATATGTTGTGTTTCCCTGGACATATTTTTTAGAGAGTATTTACCCAGGCGTATATATCTGATTGTTTTCTTTATGTTTTTATTACCAGACATATTCAACGAACCCATAAACGCCACACGATTGATAGTTTGGTATTGAACTGGGAACTTGACCCTGCGATAATAAACGGCCACCTTCTAAACCCATCAACAGGTAATAGATATTATAACAAATATACGTATACTGTACATATTTATGTGCTTTTATATTTTTTAGTATTGATGGTTTATAATACGTGGAAGTAGCCTTTAAGTTTATAGATATTGTTTGATTGACAGTCTAAAATTTCTTTTAAATATTTATAATTTTTTTTCATTGATTGGTAACTTTTTTTTTCAAAATTAAGAAACTTTAAATTAGAATCCTTTTCAAAGCCAGAAACAGCTGATTTGAGAGTTCAATTTAAATCATCTAGGTGAAGTATCCAAGAATTCTGGCCAGTCTGTCTTGGAATGAGCCAATGCTGTGTGGCATTCCATTGGTCATCAAACTCCTCCAGAATTAAAAAATCGAAATTTCTATTCTATTCAAAACTGTAACATTCATTTTCATCTTTTTTCTTAAAGCTGATATTGCCGATAGGTTGGACTTCCTAGAGTTCTTCCGCCAGTCAATTCTAAATCATGAAGAGATTAAACTACCAGCTCTACGGGATCTAGATAAAATTGATAAAGACAAATATAAATACTTCCGTCAACTACATCTGTTCTACTACAAGTTAAAATTAACCTGTGCAAGCAAACAGCCTCATCGTCTTGGGGAGGAAGAGCATTATCAACAAACTATCAAAAAATTAGTAAGTTATCTACTACATTTTGAAATTACCTGAAGATATATAGTGAAACGTTATTATGTGAGATGTTATGTTATTAAGTGAGATGTTATTTTTTTTTTTTTTTGTATATCTTGACGAATCAGGCCTGATGTTACCATCAATACAGATAAGAGGCGGCCACAATATTTATATTCATATTCATATTCATATTTATATTTATTGAATTTCATAAGCCATGAAATGCTCAAACCTAGCGCTGAAACATAGCCAGAGCCACTTGACAATCCGTCAGTAGTCCAAGCCTGTGGTAACTAAGCATGTATTGATCATGACATCTGAATATTAAGTCCTTATTATTTATTATTGATTTAGATAGTATTTGGGCAATTTCATAATGCAGAGTGATTTTTTTGTAATTTTTCATACTTATCAAATCCCATCAAGTTTGTTATCAAACTAAAGCTCATTTTATATAGAATTAAGATCTAAAATCAATATTTTGGATTATGATTAACTGAGATGTATTCAATTTTTAAATCACTTTCATAAATCAGAGGGTTTTAGTAAAATGTGAAGTGGTAAAAATAGAGGGTATTTTTTTTTGTCTTTCCGCTACCATACATATTTTTTGATATTATATCAAAATTGTGATAGGTTTTTAAAAAAAACTAGGGTAGAAATTATAGATGGATTCCATAGTTATGTAAATATGATAATTATTCCAAGAATTAGAATGGAGTGTAAATATGACATTAGATTAAAGTTAAAAAGTTCAGCAAAATAGTGATTCCGCTACCATGAAATTGCCCATTTATAGATTATTATTGCATTTTTAAACATTTAACCTTTACGTTGTATTTTATTCACATTGTACAAACTTGCTTCTCCTTCAGGAGGTTTATGGTAATAAATGAAATTATGTACTCAGTTTGCAATGCTAAGAGCAGTTATTACTCTGCTTTAAATTTAACATAATTGTCTGACAATAACAATGAACTAGCAGCTTTACCTCAGATAACCGTGGAGATCTTTTAGCACATTCATCGCTGGTTAAAATTCATTTTTGCTGGGTGCAAATGCAAATAAAATGCAAATTAACAACATATTGATGGCTACAAGACTAGTTACTTATTATTATTGTATTACACCAAATATTCTGACCCAACTCACTTCTCTGTATCACAATGAAACTGCTGTTTATGCAGCAGGTTTCGTACTGTAACGTTTAGATGTTATGTGAATAGTTTGAAAGCTTGAACTCTAGTCCATTTTTTTCCCGCATATGGTAGACACTTCCTTATTAATCAAGTGGTATTTAATCTTCAGTCCTGTTAGTCATAATAAATCAATCATTCAATCAATGATCAATTAACCTAATTAATTTTTTTCACGTGGTACTTCCTGAAATATTGAGATTTCTCCTGAATTATTCAAAATGTCAAAAATAGTAAATGCATAAGAGGTCCTGGTAGGAGTATTTAATTAATCAACTTTACTTTGGAAACAACTCCATATATTCCTAAATACAATGGAGAGGCCAATCTAATTGACCAAATAAAAAAGTATTAAAATTTAACATGATTATTGCAATTTGTCAGCGTTGAAAAAATGAGTATAACCGGTGGTCGAAGTCAGAGATATTTTTAAAAAAGAAAAAAAAATCTCCTTTCAGACAACCTTCTTTCTACTTAGTCTTTTGAGTTATATATAGTTTACATATAACATTTAGTGCTGTAGGCGTTTGATAAAGATGTACACAAATGCAAAGGAACAGTACTAGATGGCCTTTCTGCTTGTTTTATAGCACATCAGTGGTCGATGGACTCCCATAATATTTTCAAAATGTATAAAACTAAATGAAGTCAAAGCTGTGTGTTATGTTGATCTCTTGTAACTGCAATACCTATGAAATGTTCTGAAAGTATTATTAAAGAAAAGCTATTACCATAAGTCAAGTATGCACGATGGACCCACATCAATTTGCCTATCAAAACAAGAAGGTTAATGATGCTTTGATTAGTGCAGGAGTGCAATGCATCATGTTCATTGTCATTCATACTTGCCACTTTCATAAGTTCGATCACACAAAGTT
>NW_022709610.1:1319280-1343916 GCF_011630105.1 Anneissia japonica | reverse complement strand
AATACATTTTGTTAATTATTATTGGTTGGCCTGGGACCTAGCAGGCAGGCCAGCTTTACCGTCGAAAGTCCTGGGATTCGACGATGATGTCCGTGCACGTTTACAAACGCCATTGATTAGAATGAAAATAGACGCGCTGAATTTCATTTTTTTTTTTTTATGAAAGATAGAATTTATCGAACATTTATCTATAAAAACCAGATTAATATTGTAGAAATTGTATTTCTAAAGATGCATATAATTCATATTTCATTTAGTAGACAATAAATATTCAGTAAGATATACTAAAAACGATTATTAATTCTGAAATGTGCATCAAATCTCAGCTATTAATAATCAGTATGTATTATGTTATTATAAATTATTATTTTAAGACTTTATAACATAATCAGTATGTATTATGTTATAAAGTCTTAAAATAATAATTTCAAATTTAGGCCTAGTATATAACAAATAATTGTAATTAAAGTGTAGGTTCTCATGATGTCAGATGACGTATTAAATATGATGCTATGTTTTGGGCTCTGACTTAATTTAACGATGGCCCTGTCAGTAGTAATGACAATATTTTGTGCTTTTTTTAGCCATGTAGTAAAATAGTACTATTATTTTCAGTGTACAAAATGAGAGTTAAGAAGAACTAGTAGAAGAAGAATAGGAAGAGGTAGAAGAAGAAGAATAGCTTTTTTTTTTTGTTTTATAATAATAAATGTGTTAAGTATTGATTATGCAATGAGGTTTTTTTTTATATCTTTTGGTGTGATTTAAACATGCCAATTCTCAGAAAATATTTTCTAATTTTATTATATTATCACCTTTTTATTACATAGATCTTTTTCAAAACATAACTGCTTTTATAACATTGTATAGACCCATAAACACAAAAACTGCTCTGGCTTCGGGGGCTTCGCCCCGACCCCTCCGTGGCCCTTAGGCAGGCCCCTGGACCCCATGCCCAGAGAACCCCCCCTTGAAATGACCTGGCTACGGGCCTGATTAATCTGAATGTCATCCAGCAGTTTTTTAGATTGATCAGTGCTGTGTTTTTTGCTGTTCTCTCCACACAGTGCACAGGTGAGGTTCCCTTGTAAGGTATGCAGATGACTGCTATTTCAGGTGTAATTTGTAGTAGCCATAAAAGAATTAACCTAAGTTTGAAAAATGGTTTTAAAATCTGGCAGAAAAAAATTGCTAATAAAACCAGTAAATGTAGATGGTAAAAATTAGTAGTTCTACACAAATTAAAATGCTTAATGTAATCATGTATTAGGAAGCAAATCAAAGGATTTTTATATCAAGAAACTAAATCTTCATAAATTAGATAGTGATATTATGGTTCTTGTTTTTCAAATCTGTAATTCAACTGTTCTTAAAGCAATATATTATTATAATATGTTAACTTGTCACAATACAGTAAGCAGATTCTTCATGTAATAAAAACTGCTCAGAAAGAAATTAAACTTCTATAAATAGTTTGTATAAAGAAGTTGTTAAGGAATTAGACATTATTTTAAAAAGAATTTTCACATTAGATATGATGACCAATTCTGCATTTGTCGACTAAGTGCAAAATAACCGCTCTGGGCAATCGTTATCGGTTTTTTTTTTCAGATGGTATATAGCAATACTGTTTTTGTAATATTTTAAACTCTAATAATACATCAAGGAAAATGAGTTTACATACTTGTTATATTTCTGACAAAGAATCATTGACTTATCTAGAGCTTTCAAATCATTTGTTCTCATTAGTAAGTTACATATTAGAGCAGTGGTTCATGAGTTCATATATCAGAAAACATTATGTTCTGTTTGGAACTTCTTGTGACATCAGAGGACAAGGTTGTGGGTGCCAGAGGGCTCTGACCTCACACTAAAATATTTTATATTCTGTAATTGACTTGTCAAGAGTTATTGTCACCTTTCGGATTGTTTCTTTCACTGAAAATTTACTACACTTTCTTTTTCTCATTCTGACCTAAATAGTTTGTATTAGGACTACAATAATTACTAAAGTTAAGAAATTAAAACACTCTTTAAAACTAATTTCAAGATTTTTGATACTCAAGACATTTATAAGTTTATTTAATGGATGACAAAATTGAATGTAAATCAGAAACTATGTTGCTATTAGTACAGTAGGTGCTAATATCCAAGAATAATAATTGTGAGGTCTCGCCACAAATCATAAAATATAAGTATCAAGTTATTAAAAAACATTAAAATCAAAATTTTGTAAAAATGTTGACTTTGGCCTGTTTTGGTGAATATCTCAATATGATTTCACCAACGATGCGTCTCATTTCATGGTGAGATCTCACAAATATAATGTAATTTAATTAATTGATTATTCACTTATTTTGCATTTGTTTGTTTATATATATTTATTTGTATTTTTATCTGTATTTTTTGTATCTGCAATTTCCAGCCTAGGATGTTCCTCTTCGCAATATTTTTGAAAAATTTTACTTATTCCAATTTCATAATGTAATTTAATTAATAAATTATTCATTTGTTTTGCATTTTTTATATATTTTTTATATGTATATGTATTGTATTTAAGATATCCTGTAATGGGCTTTTTGCTGTTGGATGATGTTCGAAATAGAAAAAAAATAAAATATAAAATATTTGAGGTAGCCTAGACATAAAAACCATGTATGTAAAATAATGAAAAATTATTAACAAATTGAAATACAATATGTCAAACTGAAATACAATATGCATTTCCTTATACAACTATTTTTCATTGTATTAACTTATTAATATTATTGTAATCTAATATATCGGCCGTTGATTACCCTTAAAATATAATAATAGATTACTAAGCTTGTTACTAGTTCTATTTCTTTGTCATCTTTAAACTTAACCCTCTCTTTTAAATATATTTTTAAGATTAAGTGATGTACATGTTATTGTGTTGCTTCATTGTTTTTTTCATAGTCATGAACATTTTCCTTTCTCTATGATGAATATATTTGAAAATGATTAATTATAAAATGAGTTCTAGGCCATCCTAATGAGTTACCTAGTTTTAGTCTAGTAAGGTTCACCTAGACCCAGTCTAATGAGTCATTTCAGGCCAGCCTATTGAGTTACCTAGTTTTAGTCTAGTAAGGTTCACCTAGGCCCAGTCTAATGAGAGTCATTTCAGGCCAGTCTAGTGAGAGATACATTATAGCCAGTCTGAGCATCACATAGACTGTAGTGAATATAGGTCGTAGGATACATTCAATGGGGACAATTTGTCCGAATATTGAGTCTGACAGAGAAAAGCGGTTCTAGTCAAATGGCTGTGGTGCATGGGCAATATTGGGCAATATCAGAGCTATTTGGCAATACCAAAGCTATAAACGTGAGATGTTTTAAATTGTGTATGCATGAAGAATTAAAATATATATTTAACTATTTACTTGGTTCAACAAGTCAATATCTATATTACAGGCATTTTTTTTTGCAATTCATGAAGGCTGAAAGGCACTTAGTACAATTATATGTTAACATGACTAACAACAAAAATCACTTTTTTTTTCTTTCGTAAATCCTGTAATATAAATTTAATAGTAATTTAATGTGTTTTACAGATAGCTCAAAGGACTTCTAATTAGTTATGATTGCTTGTCACTAAATGACTGCAGTAAATAATGAACATGTGCATGAACGCTGATAATTTTCACTGAAAATATTTTTTTTGGTTCAATATTATTATTCTAGCTTGAAAGTTGTTTTAGTGGAGAGTAACTTGCAAATTACTGGATGGATATAAATAAATGATGCTTTACTAACAAGATTTTGAGCTATATGTAGATCCATGAATTGAGATGGAAGCTATAGTATACTGCAGCTCCATTGAATTAAAGACAGGTTCTTCTATATACGTCCAAGGAATAAGGGAGTGTGGCTTATTTTGTGGTTTGAACCCATGACTGGGATTGAAGGATGAACACCTTGATTAAACCATGTCACATTTTAAAGTCCAAAATGATGTCAACAAGACAGTTTTTTCACCTGGATTTATTTTTATGTTAACATAAAGTACACAGGTAACTAATGAACTAATTGTTAATATCTAAAGTGAAAGACCATCTTTGGCTGCCTGTTAAGACCTTATAGTAGTACCCTGTACTAGATTTTCAAAACCTTTATGATCATTAGCTATGAGTCTACACTAGCTTTTTAAGGTTTCTATCCTCCATGATTTGTCATTGAAATCTTTAGTTTTCTACTTACAGCTATAGTAATTTTTATTAGTATGTTTGTTTTTATTTCGAATCCATCAACGATATAGGCAAACAAAAGATGGAAAGAAAAAACATTGATGGATTTGGGATGACCCTATTAATTCTAAAAAAAAGGATTAGTAAATCAACCTTTTGAAATACAGTATTATTTTTATTGTTGCTGATATTAATTATTTCAATAATCCTTTTATTTAAATTCCATTTTTAACATTCGGTAAATTGATAAGATTGGACAATCTAGTTTAAATTTTTAATAAAATTAATGAAATCACCAATTATTAACTTCACATTCAATTATGAATGAAACAAATGAGTAGGTGGCACTTTTTTGACTAACGATGAATTTTATTTCACAAGCCTTTGCTCCAGTCAATGGGGCTTCATCAGGTGCTCATCTGATGAATCCCCATTGACTTGTGAAATAAATTTCATTGTTAGTCAAAAAAGTGCTAACTACTCATTTGTTTAATTTGTATAAACTGACTAATACGGCTATACTACTTTTTTACATTCAATTACTGTATATATATTTATTATAATTTATTCGTATCAAGGAGGTATTAAACAACCTTGCTTGTATAATGCAAAATGTGTTTCTAATGAAACAAATTTCAAAAATGTCTTCTTGGAATGCAAAAACAAATGGCAATGATCTTGCAAAGTGATTCCTCTTACAGGATTTATTGAATTTTCTGTAATAAAAATAGCTTCCTGTACTTTTATGTTGATAGGATGTTGAGGTGGAGAAGATAACCAAAAGCCTTTTAGCTGACCACTTAGTGGGCTCCCTTCGGTTCTGGCAAGTTTCACCGCAAGTGATACAAACAGGTAATTGTCAGCTTCAAATCCTCCACTTGTGCTACAATTTCTCATAAAAAGTAATAGCCATGACATTGTGAACTTGATGTAATAATGATATCAATATTTAAAGCAATAGAGTAGAACCTGTCCTTTGAGACACCCCTTGTGACACACTGCACCGGGCATTGTAAGATGGTACACTGAATACGTAATAATGATGCGCGTCATCTTGGCGCAGCATAACATTTTTTTTTATTGTAACAGCTTAAAACTCATAGTGTGGTGTGTTACACCCCTGATAATAAAAATAACTATGTGGCGCATAATATTATATAAGCTGCTATGCACTTCACAAAAGAGAGAGATACGGGCATAAAGAGAAAATATATCTTAACACGACAGCAGTTCCATATTCATAGTACACCTCAACGGGGCTGCAGAAATTTGCCAACAGGGGTTCCGACATGTCCAATGGGGAGGGGGTCTTAACCAAGGGGCCGACTAGCCTTGGACAGGATCCTGGAATATAAACTTTATGGTTTAGTACAGTATGTTCCAAATTGTGCTTTTAGACCACTGAATATTAGGGACTGGCAATCAAAATAGCATTATTTGGATAGGCAGATTATTATTTTTATCAGACGTCCTTGTTGTGGCATCAAGGGTCCAGGCCTGTCTGACGTGGGTCGGACACACTGATTCACCCTCCGCTGGTGCCACCACTGTAAGGCAACCATTTTTCTTTGTCTGCCCTTCCAGTTTTCTACTATGTATTCTGAAAATCTATACAAAACATACAGTAACAGCATATTCTTACTAATCAAAATTGATCTATTGTTGTAAAGCCTGTAAAAATTGAAACATCCTACATACTCCAGTTTGTAAGTAAGTAGCTATGATGTGAGACTGTCTGCTTTATAAAAGTACTATGCAAAGTAAGTATAAAGTAAGTAAAGTAATCGTTTTTTTCAGAATAAAAATGTATCAATATTTAATTTACAATAAAATATATGAATATTATAACAGTGAAATATTAAAATTTCATCAAAATAATTTAAAATTAAAATATATTTATTAACATAGCATTGTATATGTTTTTTCTCCAACCTGTTAGTGGAGGTTTCTATTTATGTTGGTTAAAAAATTAATAAAGTGAAAATAAATTTAAAGGTAAAATTTGATGCAACAAAACATGTATCATTTTATATTGTATGATTTGTTGAAATATATTCAGTTCAGTTAATCAACTTCTAACTCGAAAAAGAAAAAAAAAAACACTTCATATCAGATGAAATGTAATATAGCAAAATATACCTCACCACATTAGAGAGCCACTAAACAAATTGGTCGTAAAGAGCCAACAAACAAATTGGCCTCTATTTGACTGTGCTTCAGTGATTCGGTACAAAGTGACATGTTTCTATACTTAAGTACAGTATGAGCAATCTGTTAACTATCAATCAATTTGTATTTCCTGATTTGGAATATGACCTTTTTCTAATTGGATCAATTTGTTTGGTAAGCATGCTTTATGTACAGTATATGCGTTCTAAGAATCATAAAGAGAAGGTGTTTCTTAGGACACTCATCCTCATCATCTCCATTATCATAGTCATCATTACTTTAATATTGACGCTGTGACGTCTCAAGCTGGTGCTTGAACTATTCGTGCTCCAATTGTTTTTGTTGAACTACTGTAGCGAGCAGCGCAGTTTGTATGCAGCAGGTCAAATGTGCAAGCTAAACCATTGCACTTTATAGTTAGTTAACAAATTGAAATCAAATTTTATTTTTATTTTTTTATTATAATATCATTAATAATCATCATTATAAATAACATTCAAAGCTTGCGATAATGATGATGGCGATGATGTTGACAATGATGATGAGTATTGCAATTGAAATACTGATGAAATGGTGATGCTAGTGATAATTATGTAGGTAATGTCAAATTCTAAAAATAAGTGAGGATAATATGTCTTCTATAAATTGGGTTATCTAATGACATAGGTATTGCATGTTTGCCCTGATTTGAACTCTTAATGTCCTAAAAAAGTATGCTGTTTTTAGTTACCATAATTGATGTTTTCTCAACTTGACTTTGATATATCAGAATTCCTATAGTTGACTGCACAACAATTTGCTTTTTTTTTCAGAGGATGCCTTGTCCATACATCTGGCCCTCAATTGGCTGATTGGGTGCAACACATTAAATGAGATCCAGGACAAGATAATTGTTAAAAAAGTGTATGAAAAGTTAAGGAAGGAGAATGCTCAAAGTTCAGCTGCTGAGGTCTGCTGCTTGTGTTCAAGTAATATCCTTATGAGTAACAAACTTAATTAAGGGCCACTAATAAGCATCTCTCACTTTTGCAACAGTTACACTCTCACAAATATTTCTGAAATTATAAGAATATATAACAAGGGAAAAAATATTATTTTACCGATCCAAACAATTATATTGTAATTGCCAATCTTTGATTTTATGTTTTAAAGTACAATTCTAAACCGTACTTCTCCAATCATGAACCCCGCAGGGGAATTATATTCTGGGATACTGGACAAGGCTCTATATTGATATTTGGACCCGCATCTTCTTCCTGTTTGTTTTTTCATTTTTATATGTCTTTTTTATGACTTTTTTATATTTCTGCCATTTGTTTTATATGTTTTTACTTGTAATTTTACATGCAATTTGGCCTCCGGGCCACGATTTGTGGAATTCTATAATAAATTGAATTGAATTGAATATGGTATTGAGAATAAAGTAATCACGTTGATTGTTGATGTTTTAATCTCCTTAATGGTAGCTCAAATATCCCATTTACCAACATATTTGATGGAAAATGCAAAAACAAACATAAATGGAGTAAGTATTCTGTTTAATTTCACCATTAAATTTGCACTTTTATGTACTACTATTTTAATCATTCTTTATTGGTATTAAATGGAAATGTAATTTACAAAAGAAAGTATACAGTCCGGGTCATAGCAAGCGGCATGCACATGCAAAAAAAAGAAGAGAAACAGTAATTTGAATATCAAAAAAAAAACCTAATAAAGTTGTGGAATAAGAAATTACAATAAACAGTACAGTAAGGAAAACCAAGAATATATCTTTGAATGTGTACATTACCTAAAAAAATATTTAAATCATCACCATCATCAACATCATCATCATCATCATCATTGTTATCACCATCATCATAATTGTCATCATCATCACTTTTACTGTTATTAACATTTTGTTATATTATAATATCAAAGCTTTAGAGTGAACCCTTTTAATGTAGATTTTTTGTTTATATTGTATATCTCTCAGAGGTCTTAGTTTGAAATCCTTATTGCTCAATGTTATTCTCAAACTATGCATAATTTTGCTTTACACATTACTTTTTCACATATTATTGATTTTTTCTTTAAATTATGTATGTTCATTTTTAACCTACAGGACGATGCAGCCAGTCTTTGCGCCTGTGTCAGCGGTCACCAACTAATTACTGTGAGGTCTGCGGAGCCATTGCATTGAAGCCTGGAGAAGGTATTATCATGTTTTGTGAATTACTTTCAAATTTGTTATCAACCTCAAGTGGCGTATCTGGGGAGGGGGCATGGATCACGCTTGTGGAAGCGGTGTGGCGCAGCGGGAACAGTTTGGTTTCCTAACATTGATGTCGGGGTTTCAATCCCTCACTCTGCATTTGCTTGTGTCCTTGAGCAAGGCACTTTATCGGCATTGCTTCTCTCCACCTGGGAGTATAGGGGTTCCCTGCTGTTGTGCTAGTATGGCAGCAAAACTTAAGCATGCGGACCCAATAACCAGTGAAAACAAAGCACTTTGTAACCTAATGGAATAGGCGCTATATAAACACCAAATACAAAAATAACAAATAACATCCACCAAAAACAAACTTGTGCCCCCAGTAACCACCCCCATTAAAAATGTTTGAAGCAAAAAAATCATGCTCACATAGAATAAACCACCCCATCACCGTATTTTGCAATCGAGCCACCCCTTACTTAATCATCAAGGCCCCCACTTCACTTTTGCACCCCAATCAGCCCCACCCCCAATTTCAAGACTCTTAGATAAACCACTGTCTATATCTGTTAAACTTTTTTATGTAAATCCAAGCAAATGAACAAACAGAATTTAAACTGTAAGTGATAGTGATGGTCATTAGCATAATTAATTCCATCATCTTTATTTGATCCATTCAGTTATACCAACAGAAAGAAGTGTCTAACTTCCTTACTGTGTTCTACACCTGCAGGGCACATGTTGCCCAACTGAAATTTTGTTGGGCCTGCGAAAGTTATTTAAAAACTTTTGTGTAGCCAGCTTACATACTTAGTTTGAAAACCTGGTGCTGTTACAATACACTGCCAATCATCAATAAAAGTACTTAACAAACAAAAATAATAATAGTGCAACAGAATTTAAAACATATTTGTCTAAAATTTGCAAAATGGAACAAAATGTAATATTCTTAAAGGTACATGAAAATTTTTCATGTAATATTTTTATGTCCACCCCTGCCTGTTTTTACCAATGTTAACCACATACATATGCTTTTCATCATTTAATTTGTGTTTTCTTTGTGTTGGATAGGTAGCTGGTACAAGATGGTTTTGCGGAGTACATGTTTGAACTGTGGAGGGCGTATGGTACCTTGGTGAAATCATTTTATGCAATAAACATTTTTTAACCATTTTCATTCTAAATATTATAACTTTTAACTGATAAGGAGCAAGTTATAATAAGTTTGATCTCCCAATTTATATTTTATTTTTATCACACACACATTCTGGACTATGTGAAATCTTGGAAGAATAGCAACCTTGATAATGGAGGGTACTGTCTGTTTATTTTATACTTGCTTCTTGTAAACCAGTTTGCTTGATTTTGCAGTTACTAGCCTAGGCTAGCTGGATCATGTCATAATTTGCCACATTGTTGATCAAAGCAGTCTTTGCATAAACATTGTAAAAACTTGCTGCCGCATTGAGTCGTACATACAGTATTTGCAGTATGACTTGTCCTAGATCTAGGTTAGTGGGTCTTGAGCAACATTAGCTCAAGTTAAGTTTGGCCCCCTGACGTTATTTGAATTTTTTTCAAGTTTATTGCCTAGTGTGCAGGCGTATAGAAAACTTTTATCTATAAAACTCAGATTCATGTATATTAAATTAGATCTAAATTTGTTGTAACAAATTTACTTAACAGAAAAGTGGTCGCTTAGTGATGAAAAGCACTATAAATTACAAATGTGTATGAAATAATAGACAATATAAATAATACCTGAGTTTTCTAGATGTCCACGACTCAGATACTACTTATATTGTGTAATATTATTCCCTACTCATTTGTGATTTATAGTGGATTTTTTTATCACTCAGTGACCGATTTTCCGTTAAGTAAGGCAAGTTGTTTTGTTACACGTAGAGATAAACTCAATAATACTTCATGTATAAAAACATTAAAGAAGTGGACTCCAGGGCTCCTGTGTTGTCATGTAAGTATGTGTATGTATATTAAAATATGTAGGTCTGAGTTTTTAGATCTAGAAAGCTCAAAACTATTATATAATACTTCAGTTGCTTAGTTTGTATATTGAAGCAAATTATTTGAAAATTTAAACAAGAGTATTTATATTACTTAAATAACAGATACATAAATATTGCCATACTTATTTTTATTTTTATATTACCTTATTTGTATTTTTGAATTGAAATATCTATAAAATTAGAGCCTCGTTGGAACTTATTTGATTTATTTATTTATTTAATGAGCAGTTTAATGTTTTAGTCATATTTGTAATATGTTTTCCTAATTTTTATTAATATATTTATTTTTATCACTGAAAATCTTTAATGATTAAATAAAGGTATTTTATCATTTTGTTAAAAACAATGTAATCAAGCATGATTTATAATGAAGTTCTTGACATGCCAAAAATAATTATAAAAAAATAATAATAATAATAATAATAATAACAATAACAATAATAATAATACCACTTTAAGGGGAACTTAGACAATGCAGAAAGTAGAGTAAACAACGTTAAGGGGAAAATAACACAAAAGATATTCCCCTTAAGTCCAAGTTAGTGCTAGTTATAATAATAATAATAATAATAATAATAATAATAATAGTATAAATATGTGCTAATAATGTAAATTAAGTTAGTACTGTATACATTGTTTCAGAACTGCAAATTAACACTGAAAAAAAAAACATAGGCGTAGTAAAATAATATTGACAATACAGTAATGTGCATGATATTCCACTGTGTAAATATAGCTGCCAGAACAATTTCAAAATTACATAATAACAACTAGGAAGTATAAGAATATAAGCAACACTAATGATGTGATCATATAACTGGATTTGAGTGCACGCTTTCTGCCCTTGACAATCATCAATGCATAATGCTGTATTTATACTGTACACTACTAGACACTAATGTGACACATCTGAACATGTGTGTGACACATGGGACATTGCAGAGGCAAATATTAAAGCTTCCCTCGAAATATAGGTCAGCTTTTACTTGGAATTTTTTTTTTTTGCTACTTAAATAAAAGTCAAATATATGTCAGGATGCTGATGATAATAATTGCTGTAAATTTTAAGTAGAAAGCAACTTAACCAAAGCACTGAAATCATCGTTCTGTTTATGAACATCAATCACATGCCATACTATGTAATGTTGTATAATGGCTCCCACAATACACTTCTGAATGTACTGGATTTTCCTCCTTTCAAAAAGTAAGAAATAAAGTTGAAGAACCGTTCTTTCTTAATTGCATTAAGCATGAACCTACCCAAGGGTATATATTACTTTTCATAAATAATACTATAGTAAAGAACATTAATTTTTGTCACCTTCAAATTATTCAAAGATGTATGTTTTATTATTGAAAGATTTTTTGTGAATAATTATAAATTGTACAGTATTACTATATAAAATCAATGTTTGCAGTATATAGGTATACAAAGAATCTTCTTTTTTTTTATAATATTTAAATTATTCTAAGGAAACAGATATTTTGTAGAGAGTTTAATACTTTTTGTGAATAAAAGAAAAGGTCTACAGTACAATTGTGGTACACCACTCTGCTCTGAAAATAGCCATTGTTGAGAATATATGTCAACGCTTCGAATAGATTGCTCTAAAGGTCTTCAGGAAAATAATTAAGACTCAATCATCAGTGATGTAATTTATATACTGTATAAATGATGTCACTAATGATAGAATCTCTTCATTATTCTCCCGAAGACGAGTAGAGCAATCTATTTAAAACGTCGAGTTATTCTCCATAACACGATTCAGCGCGATCTATATGGACGGGTGATATTGCAAACATTTATTATAAATGTTGCTTTACCAGGCAGCCTTAAAACTGATGTGTATAGTTAAAAATTCGATGTCGCATTATGAAACGTGACGGGCTTGACACCTAGACTTCGATTTATTACCATATAATTTTCGGAAAACATTTTTATGCTGCTCCAAATTTCTTTGCTATTCTTCCATTTTTCATTTGTTATTTTGTATTACTTTAAGTAGTTCTTTAAAATAATATATTAAATTAATAAAAACTTTTCAGGGAACCTAGAGCAGAAGGTTCCTAAATTTCCTAAAGTTTTCTTGTCTCGGCCACTCTGAAACCACTGCTAGAGGCTTTCTTCACAAAGGATTCTATGAAAGAATTTTTTTAGCAGGAAATCTTGTCCATCCAATGTGTTAAAACTTATTCCATAATGGTTATGTATAAGGATAATTACCGAAAGCTTAGCTTACGTAATACGTAACCTCGTCACAGAGGCTACCTACATAATTGACTACATGAAGCTAGACGGCATGAGATTAAATAAAAGCCATACACGTTATAAGAAGCTAATGCATTTTGTGGTGATTTTAATAATTTTTCATTAAAATCCAACTTACAACAATATCTACACATTTCATTATAGTATGTATGTATGTATGTATATGTATGTATGTACATGGTATTTAACGATTTGTTAATATGTTCTATCTAGTCCTACCTCCTAATAGAGGATATCAACTTCATAAATCTACAACACTCGTGTAACTTTCTATTTTATTGGAACTCTCCCAATACGATTCGTAACGCATTATTAGGTAAAGACAGCTAAAATATAATTGCTATTCATTCCAATGATGTTATTACTTTTAAATATTGTCCATTCATATTTTATTTAAAATTAATGTTAATGTTTCATAATTCCACCTTTTAATATTGTATGAAATTGCATAATTTACATATTTACAACACCAATATATATTAAATAAAACACTAAACATTATTAATTCATTGCATTTATATCGACGTGCGAAATGTCAAACACTCACAGGCATATGTAAATGGCGTTATCCTAAGCAATATTTGGTCATTGTTTTAACAATATGTTGATACATAGCGGGTTGGCCCATTAAAGAATAGTCTTAAATTTTGAGACATTTTGAGAGACCGTTGATTTGGCCATTGGTACTGCACTTCCTCCAGAGAATACAAAACGTCCTAAATTAGAAAGATACCGATATTACATAGGCTCATGGTATGAGGTGAAATACACCAAAAAATTGTCCTATTAATTTTAAACGCAATGTCTGTTAATAGTGAACATTTTTCTATCTTCGAACTCTTAGTCTCTTCTTTATGGTACTATTTGTGCATTTGGTCGAATAATTAACACTATGCTTAAACGAATAAAAAGAAAATGGAGATTGATTATTCAGCGATAACTGAGTCATTATAGAAATAAACGTCGATTACTTTTACGTTTTCTAGTTACTAAACTCTCTACCGTGTGATTTTTGTTTCTGTCATGGATAATATAACAAGGAAAGAAAATATTTTCCGTGGTTGTAGGGCTATAATTTCTGGGATCGATCTAGGCCTATAATGTGGACATACAGTTTGAAAAAAAAAACCAACCACATTAAATCAGTAATGTAGATTACATGTACAGTGGTTCTCGTAATGATGGTGTTTAAATTAAAGTAAATAACCGAAGAGTTACAATAGTGTCTTTATAAGGTCCTACTTGTTAAGAATTATTTGTAATCTTATAAGCAAACCCATTATTTCATCTATGAGTGATTTAAGAGTTGCAAGTGGTTTTGACATTTCTAAAGCTATTTTGATGAAAAATCGAAATTTATCACCACCACTGTACTTCCTAAGGGTTATTTTTATACATGCCAGTTACCACCTTTTTTTTTTACCTTTCGATGAAAAGAAATTTGTCTGGCAGGTATTAGGCATGCATTTAATTTTGTCACCCATTCAAGAGGGATAAACCGTGTGGATAACTCTGATTGGATGACATCTATTTTTATTGATACTGTTAATTGAACGTGACAATACTAACACATAATTTCTACAAGTGTTGGCGCCTGCTTAGCACCTTTCAAAATACACCTTAACTGTAGAATTTATATTCCTTATGATTTATACAATTATTACTGTATTCAATAACGATACCCACATGTGTAATAAATATATTGTCAACATCAAGTGCTGACTGTTACAGAGGAGCATGAATAAATCATTTAATGACAAACAGTTATCTAAAACATCCAGGAAATATCCAAATATAATCCATCTATTGATGTGTTGATATTTGTATAATAAACCTGTCGCATAACAATTTTCTTTTAATTCCTGATTTTAATTTAAATAATGTAAAACAAATTTGTACAATACAGCCCTGTCGTCTGAAACAGAGGGTTGGGAACAAGGAACCAATCTAAATCTTTAATTGTTTTTCTTCACTTTTATGTAGACTCTTCTAATTCGGTTATCTATAACGTTTATGATGTTTGCCATGTTTATGGCGTTTACTCTCGCTAGGAGTCAGTTTTGTTTTATTTTATAGTGTTTTGATTTTGTATTTTATACGAAATGTCCACTGGTTTATCCAGTTTTATAATAAGCCTAATGAAAAACCAACCAATATAAATTACTCAGCTGTACATTTTTACAATTAAAATATTTTCATTCGTATTCAAACTTTACACAGAAAACACTTTAATCAAAGATACTAGAAATACAAGATAGAGCACTCGCACAGCGAAAGTGAGGCGGATATACGTCACATCTTTTACGCAAATCCAGTCGTAAGCGGCGCCCTTCAGTTTTCAATATATAAACGGGCCGCTGGAGGTCACCGTGATGTAAAATTTGTCATAAGTTTTTAAATCCAGCCGTACGCGGCGCCCCATTGTTTGTATTCCCACAATGCATTTCGGTGAACATTTTTTTGCCTGTGGAGAACCCTATCTTGTGTTTCTAGTATCTTTGCTTTAATGCTTAAACTTAGGCCTCAGATAATCCACGGCTTAGGATGGAGTGGATTTGAATTATAGACAATCCCATTCAACTTTTATTAACGTTTTCTTGATTTTTTTTCCGGAAATCCGAATCAACCACAACACTTAAAAGTTGTATTTACAGGTAGAATATATCAAGGTGATTTTACAATCACATGCAAAATAGACACATGTGGTCCGTGTTGATTTGAATACTTATTTTAGCGCCATACGCACTTATATATAGGCCTACCTTTATTAGTCACGTGTCTCGTAATAATAGAAATATCTGCATTGACCTAATTCCTATTAAGTCTAAAACATCTTTTCTCTTCGCGATTGGCTATGATGCTGTAGACGCTTGCCACACAACTACCGATATTCGTGACAAAAATCGGTGAATCCCTTTTTTATCAGCGTAGGCCTACATGACAAACCATCTGATATTTACAACATGTGCGTCACAGCGTAAGCTTTCAAGCGTGTATCACATTAAATTGCTACATTAATGGTATTTCATATCCCAAGCGGAGATTCATAAACAAATATAGATTTTCATGGATTGCTGTCAAATGTTATGCCAACAACTTCTGACCAAATCCGGGCTTGTTGATCCCGCCACATCGATTTAAAAATATCATCATTTCTGTCAAATGATGAATGATTTATCTGCTAAAAATATAAGAAACTGTCTCAATGAATGTCCCTTTAAATCCAAATACGACAAATTAGAATCAAATAAATTTGATTTTAGTTATGAACTTCCAATATTTTGGGTGGATTAGCACGTGTCAGCAATCGACAAGTTATTCCGGGTTATGAACGGCGATACCTAAAGCAGGGCACTCACTGCGCACGACGGTTGTCGGCCGACGAGATATCATGGAGAACACAACTCCAAGCTAGACGCGCGCGCAACGGATCGTTCAGACTACTACCGACAATTAGCGGCCGGAGTTGGATTCGTCGGCCGACGGTCGTACAACGCAATGAGTGCCTGACTTTAGTTACCTTGTGCGACCGGCTCAGCACGTTCAATAGGTAAATAATTTGATTCCATATCTCTAGATAATACGCACGCGCAGACATTCCGTTCGAGGCAAACAATTACCGGTTAAAATGTATGTCAAGATTTGACTAAGCTGTATTTACAATATAATTTGACTACATGAGACGTGCTGAAAGCAGAACATCCATTTGGAAATTGAAATCAAAATACGAAGGATATTTTACGATTACATTATTAACCTTTCAAGACCCTGCTTATCCGTTAGCATTATTCAACATAACGTATCGTGTTCTCTTTTATTTATATCTCTCTATGGTCACATTTATTCTACCCATCGCAATGTAAAGACTGCTCTAAGATCCAAATGTATCTGAATTCACAAACTAGATGGATGCTTAATAACCTCTTTATTCTAACGCCATGATTATAGTAATCCTTTTGAGTGTCTTTTACGGAATGAATTCCTCAAACATGGCCGTTTAGTTTGTTATTCTGGTTTGCATCTTCAACAGCAATGTGGACTTGAGGATTGCACGGTGATTTTTCGTCCAGCTGCTCCTCATCATCATCCCGAATTGTCGCCATCCGCACCTGTAAGAGATAATATATGTATAAGTTTTCATCTTATTTGCACAACCTTCTCCACACCTTTCTTAAACGAAAATCGCATAATTTATGAATATAGCCACCTTTACGATTTTCCTAATACACCGCAACAGTTAAGTGAAAACATTTAGTTTGACAAATATCTGAGATTATCAAGTTTTATTAAAATTTAACATTGATATTGGAATAATGTTGAAAACGTACGTAAATAACACTTTCTGTTTTCTTTGTCTTTTTTCTAATGTTTATGTCAACTTGTATGTACGATACTAACTTTAGTGTAAAGTTTGACAGCGATTGATATGAGAGGGCTCGGTTAGACTGATAATAAGTTAATACATAATTTAGCGGTACATTGTTAATAATGATGATGATATATGTACCTGTCTCTTATACACATCTAGATGTGTATAGGCCACCGGTATGTTACGATAAAGAAACTCCGTTTTGCAGTAATGCGTTATTGGGCCTATACATTTTAATGATTATTTAAGGTGGCCTATATTACACAGTTTATGCCTAAGTTTATTACACGTAACACAGCAACATTATAATTACCATAATACATAGCAGACCTATGTTCATTACTAGACCAATACCATTATGACGTTAGCTCTTTCGCATAATAATTGAAAAGGTTTAATAGAATTTGTATGTAATAAACGCCAGATTATACGTTGATAATCTTGAGCGTTTACGCCGTTAAAACAATACAGCACTGAACTGCTCAACTCATGTTAAAGAGTGACGTCATTAACTTGGTCGTTTTTGTCTACGAAGTCTTGGAAATTTGTTAAGAATGACAACCCCACACACATGTCACAAAGTTGCAATATCAAGAAATTCATAATTTTTTGAACGACTGCCATGTTGCTCTGCTAAAATACATGGACGACTAATAATAATAATAATAATATTAATACACCATGCAACTAAATAGTAATTTTAATTTTTTCATGGTTCAAAATACTGTATAACAAAACAGTTTTATCAGCACGCACACGATCACAAGTAGACAATGTATGATAGAAATTCTCCCAGATTTTACAAGGAACAGCATGCTAGGCCTGGTGAATGCGGCTATACGTTAAGTTATGGAGGCAACACACCATCTAATTTCGATTAATAGATGCCAGCGTAATAAAACGCTCATGCAGATTTAAGGGGGTAGGCCATGGTTTGCTAGATAGTCTTCCTTGACGGGACGCGTGTCTACAATTAAAGCTAGCTTTGGTTAGTCCTATTGTTATTAACAATAATTAGCGGTAGGCCTATTTTGGATGAGGTTGTAGAGGTGGAAAGATTTCCACGCTGCATCGTGATTCCTAGCATGCAAGTATAAATTTGACATAGACATAGTATAAGACAAGCTCCTGAGCAAATGACGCAGTCCTTTGTGTTATTCCCTGGTTTTTCATTTTAGGAGTTTGTTTCATACTACCATAATAATATACCATGCTATATTATGCATATCCCCTCGATATTTTTAGAATGCAACTTGGATTAATCATGAGACGACTTCATATTAATGTTTCCTCTAGTTTTTAAAACGGCAATGTCTAAAATAACCAACCATTCAAAATATACTTAGAGGACCGGGCGATACGAGTGCATTTGCAAGGCAGACAATTTCATACTGATAATAATTATACAGATAAGCAGTGCTTCTGAAGGTTAGTTTACATGCACCAGTGTGAACACATGCATACGTTACCATGGTGATGATGTTGGGTGATGGTTCTAATAAATGGGCCAGATGTCGGATTTAGGCCTGGGTGTCTTCTTGGTCTGTGCGTAGACAAACTGTAACACACACAGCATGGAGTAATGCTACCCAGCATACGAATCACGTTACGTTAACAAACTTTCAAACAAAACATATAGCATGGACGCACGCAGAAAAATACTGATGAAGATTAAAATGTTAATTTGCTTCCTATATTTGTCGGTTTTACCCCTCAGTATTAAACTTTTTTTTTTATTATTAGTTTATTACAAATTGTGTGCATACTTTAATTTTACCATGTTTATGCGAAATTTAATTTATGCTTGGAAATTGTTAGTGAACAATAGAAGGAACTTTAACTTTTTAATAGCTTTTTAATGTAGATGTATAAGTAGCCAAAGCAATGCTCAAATTATGCCTACAAAAAATGCTCGTTTTAGCTTTCATATTTTTCTTAAGCCTCTTTTCTCTGAGGCGCTTTAAAATTTTGAATGGAGCAATTGCAACAATAATATTTAACCATTTATGAAGTAAATAGAAGAAGCGCATTATTTACAGTATATTAATTGCACGGACGTGGGGAAAATATAACTTAACGGTGATAACTTACATAGGTTTGGCGGGCACTGGCGCGACGCGTACCGGCCTCGGAGTCCTTCAACGAAAATATAAAGTTATGTTAAAATATAAAACTAAGATTAAATGAAATGAACAGCCATGGCAAAGTTTAAACGGAGAATTGCATGCTATTGTTGAACATAAGCAAGTATTGGACCCATACATCCCTTCATACTGTATAGACTATGCCAATTGCGGAGGCCCTACGGGCAGGTTGCCTACGGGCTTCATGTTATGACAACTGTCTATGGGCCCATTCATACTAACCGGTAAATGTTTGTGGGTAAAGGATTCGAACTTTGAGGGAACAATCAAATTTCAAGTCACAATCCAGTATTGACACAATTAACAGAAATTCTTTACCTCAAAAACCCATAAAATTTCTGTCGGAAATGGAAGGGTAATTGCAAAAGCAATAGGAATGTTAATAATACTTAAATGTCGGTTGGAAAGAACAATTTTTCAAGTTTATATTACATTTATTTGTCAGTAAAAATGTTCAAAGGCATGCATAGGCAAAGGACTAGCCTAGATGCTGGACTAGAGGTGTAACGTTGGGTTTAAAATGCTCGCCTTCGAATTCCAGAATTGGATACAAATCCGGTGATTCTTTTATCCATTCTCTAAGCCCAATGAAAAGATATTTTAGTCACTTCTATTTTTTAATAAGTATGAGAAGATGTCAGTGGATTGGGCTATTTAACTTAAGCAACGATATTCTATATTTAAATTATTTAATTTCAATTTAAAATTTATAGTACCGTTTCTATTCACTGCACAGCACAGGGGGCTATAACTATGAGGCGCCGACTTCTCATTAAAATGTAATACTGTACATACATAAGCAATTATATTATTTATTAAATAGAGCAAAATCCATTAATATTTCGGCGCCTCATATGTCTAGTGCTGTAATTACTCTATAACATTTTGTAGTATAAAACGTCTGTAACTGAGCGAAATCTGTATAAATTTAATCATACTTGTGATCATATTTAAAGGAAATTGAAAGTTTTAATTAAAAACTTTGGGAGTTTTTTTTTCAAAAAAGCATAGACAATATAATACCTACCTTTCTTTCAACTTTTTAGTCACATGTTATAAAAATTAGAACATTTGAATTAACAAGGTGTTTTAGTTATTCTGTTTTCTTTGTCTTTTTTCTAATGTTTATGTCAACTTGTATGTACGATACTAACTTTAGTGTAAAGTTTGACAGCGATTGATATGAGAGGGCTCGGTTAGACTGATAATAAGTTAATACATAATTTAGCGGTACATTGTTAATAATGATGATGATATATGTACAGTGTGCTTATATTCTGTACAGGTATTTTTACCTCGCCTTTTGTTTTGCAAAGAAATACAAGAAAATAAAGATTCCACGTTTGCTTCAATAAATATAATGTGAAAACACAGCAATAAAACGCATGTTGGAAGTTGTAGACGTAATATAAAGCAAAATAATTTATCACACTACGGAAGAACACAGGTTGTGTTTGAAATATTTATGTTATTAATAAATGGTTGTGCTTCATATTACGTCTACAACTCCATTCCGCGTTTTATTGCTGTATTTCCATTATATACAGTATATAAATATATTTGTATATGTATGAATAATAAAAATAAAATTTACAGCACACGTTACTTGCTTATTCATTTTATTTTATTTTATGTAGGTCTATATGTGTATGTATACACGTATGTTTAACGCATGTGTACCGTACATTTTAAATTTTGCTTATCTTTTTTCCTTAAATTATATTTTATCGTAAATTTTAGGCCTAATACATAGGCCTACATACATTGGGGTGTAGTAGTGTGTATTTTTTGTGTTTAATGCCTTTGCATTTATTATTTGAATGAATGTATTTTGATATTATTTTATTTTACTATAGTTCCTAGCATAGGTTATTAACCTAAAGATGCATTCCATTTCCTATAGTCAACCGTGTGTAATATCTAGGTAGGCTGTTTCCCCTGGGATTTAGTCGCCCTATTGTATATTCCTGTTGGGGGAAGTATCCTGTCCACCCAAATGTGATGGATGACCGGAACCAAGGTAGGGAATGAAAAGTGACTTAGGGGTGTAAGCTAGAGATAAGAACCAATAAGAATTAAATTGTCTCATGATTAATAAAATAATAAACCAATGGCATTTATTAAGTCAGGAACAAGGAGGAGCTATGCCCTTCTTTAAGTTACCCTGAACGGTTTGATACAAGACACTGAAGTACAAGTCGATTGTATTCCAATTGAGAGAAGAGCGGTAGTTCAGCCCGAGGGTCGTGGCTCTGGCCAGGCGGCCATTCCGTCAGAGTACCTACCATCATAACTATAAACTAACTTAGATGGGACAGAGTATACACCGTTCAGCTCTGATCGAGCAGACTCTAAAGTTAGATCGGGTAGGCTGCTGCCCAAATCGAAGTTAATTTAAATTCGTTGGTTGGAGTATTTGTTAAAGGTTTTAGTTGGAGGAACACCCAGGCCCACGTCTGATCGACATGGGATGGTTTATGGTGTCACCTCATATTTGGATGAACGATTTGATTTCCGGCCTACTACAGTAAATGACTTGACTGGAATCTTCGTTTGCGGCTATACTACATTTGGAACATTGTTTATACTTTTTCTCTACCTCAGTATTGGTTACATCTCATTTCGCGTATTCGAACATTATTATTTTATATTGGACAGTTGTCTTAAACACAAAGGCACGCAGAAGCTCATCGTTTCTAATTCATAATCATAAACGATTTATGAAATTCAGATAAATAATATTTACCTGACCTCTATAGAAATTGAAAAACATTTCCTTGAATAATAGGCCTATAATGACCGATCAGAATGTGAGTTTCAGATGAAATTTTTATTGTCTATTTAATACTTTTTCACATCTTTCGTCGATATTATAATGTGCTCCCCCATTTACAGTATTATGGCCTATATTTCGTCGTTAGGCAAGTCGTTCACTCGTTAAAACTTTGAGGAAATGCATCAAGTCATTGTAATGTCGATTAGATATAATATGATTTTTTTTAAAGAAAATGATAAGTATGAAGATAATAATCACATTTAAACAACAAGTTTGGTTTTTTGTTTGTTTGTTTGTTTGTTTTTTATTTTTTTGTTTGTTCTTGGCAAAGTACGGTATATATCTTAACACAACAAAAATAATATTCAGTATTAATATATAGTTCTCAGCGCACGTGATGCGTATCGATAGAGTATTACCAGAACTATGCCTACGGCTTGTAATAAAAATGACAATATGAGTTGCCATATATTTATTTCGATCACTTGTGTTGCACAAAATGGTCATAAAATTACTTCTTTACGCTGTAATGTGATTACACTGTTTCTGTTTTATCAGAAATCTTATAGGCCTACTATAAATATGTTTAGTATGTGAATATTTTACACTATTATTTAATTAAACATCAGATTTAATTTAATATATATACATATTATAACTACTGATTTAAAGATTTTGCTTAAAATAATCAGGTGTTATTATATTTTAGGACTATCGTATATTACATTGTATAAATAAGTAAATGATTAACGTTTCAAATGAACCAGGTTTACATTGGCCAATAAATACTTGTACGTTTTTAAGTTGGCGAAAGTATACAAATATGAGTTGCAAACATCCCCTTTCAATTCAGACCATTAATCCATGTCCTTCTCCTATTATTTTTCAGAAACCCTACAAAATGATTTTAATAAGTAAGGTTGTACGATAGGTATTTAAAATGTAATAATCTACAGTGTTATTTAGTTATAACATCATCGCCTTATTAGAAAGCTGCGAAAAGACATCGAGTGTGTATTTTTGTAACTCGTAGCACGTAGCAAAATTTATGTAAATTGTATATAAATTGTATATGACATTTAATTGGATTGTCTATTGATTACTCTCAAATCGTCATCGACAAATTCAGTTTTGTAGGCTATATCGTAATTTGTCTTCCACTAATAATATGTTAAAATAGTGTACTGGTGCACTAATTTCCATTATGATGAAACCTATTGATTTTTATTGCATAATACCTGATATTTACACACTTAAAATGACAAACTTTTATCGGGTATAGTTAGGCCTACTGCCGTTAGCAGTTTAATGGTAAAATGGTCTACACACTTACATCGGTAAGTGTTGTAAACACTGAGGCTGATGTCCTACGATTTGGATTACCACTTATCCGCCTAAGACGCCAACTTGACCATCGACGACGTAGTACGGCCAGTACCTTGAAATAAAAAGTACAAATTATTGTATAACTGTATGAAACTGGAGCAACAAGGCTTGAGTTAATACGATCGTGTTGGAGAAAATGCCAGGTGACAAAATGCTTCTTAGAGGAAAGCCGAATGGCTGGGGGCCGGTGGTGGGGAAATTGACCATTGTGGCAAAGGACAGGGTGACAACAGATTGGAAGAAATAAACCGAGTGGCAACATACTTGGTATCAATTTCAATGTAGTTGCACGAATATCAACCATAAATACATTAAGTATAAAAAGAATGACGTCGAACATTAATATCAATCTTTCTATTTAATTCATATTTACTAAAACATTGTATATACGTTATATAATGTGAAAGAAATAAATGTTGATTTGATTTGATTTGATAAAGCACGAACACGCTAACGCACTGTGTGGTTCAACCTGGTCAAGTTATTATCTGACGTCACTAATGTATTTCGGTAACATGGTAAATCAAACACTATCTTGGCAAAATTCTGCAAAAACTATCTTACAGAATAGTATGAAAACATAATAATTTAAGTCGACATCCTAGACAGGGGCGTACATAATCACAATCGTAAGATTTTTTTTTTCTTTCTTACCAATCTTTATTTCAAATTTGTAAATAACAACAACATGCCAATAATAATGTATGGAAATGAATGAATTAAATCATAATATAATGAAATGATTGAATTATTAAATTAATGAATAAATATATAACTAGTTGTATGCAAGTATATATAGAAGGATAGATAGATGGATACATTAATGGAAATATGGATGGATGCAAGGATAGCTGGATGTATGGTGTATGGATAGATAGATGCATGGATGGAAGGATGCATGGATGGATGAATGTACAGGGGCAGATTTAAGGGGGGGCGGCCCCGCTACCCCCCCCCCTTGGGAGGTAAAAAAAAAAGGGAAAAAAAGAAAAAAAAAAAGAAAAAGAACAAAATGATATCCCAGAACGCCTCAAATGTTATTTTCGGGCGTCTTGAACACAAACTTTTCTTTCGCGGGGCATGCC
>NW_022709610.1:1297085-1318869 GCF_011630105.1 Anneissia japonica | reverse complement strand
CAAAAGAACAGAAGCTTGTTATTTTTAATGTATTTAATCTTGAATTTTCTAATGTTTCTTAATTCATTTTAAAAAATTATTTTAAATAAAAAAGAATTTGTTTTTGTATTAGTTTCAACTTCATCCAAAAAGGAGTTTCTGTAAAAAGGGAGAAATTATTTGTTTGTCCTTGTTTTCAAAATGTCTATCTACTTTTAAATTTTGATTTTTAATTTTAAAAAGATCATGCGTGTGAACATGGCTCCTACATGAATGTGCATGTTGGTTTGTACAAACTTGTCTTTGAGTCGGGTTAACCCACTGAAATCTAAAATGCACTAAAATAAAAAAAAAAAAAAAAAAAAGGAAAAAAAAAAACAATCTGCTATCTAAAAACGCCAAAGATTAAGTTAGTTCTAGCTATGTCTGGAAAAGCCTGGGAAGATTTTTAAATTTAGTAGACTCAAAATCGAAGTGGTTTGAGGCTTCACTTTACAGAATATAGCACTATTACGGTGGCTACCTGCCACCTGCTAATTTTCCCCACGGATTATTTTCTACCTAGAGAGTTATTCCCCAGGCTATTCCCCCACCCTCCCATTTTTTTCGATGCATTGTTCCTCCTAGTTTTCCTATTGATTTGTTTCCATCAGGTTATTTTCATTATACTTTATAAGAGAGAGAACATATATATATTTTTTTTTTATTTTGTGTCTTCTTTATAGGCCTATCAATTAATTATTGTCTAGTCATTGTAAGGTTACACTAAAAAGGTGTGCGATGATACAAAAGCGTTATTCAATCAATTGGCTAATTGACTATTGATGCATTCGCAATACAGTATTGATGAAGCCTAAATACACATTGTAGATACGTTTTGAAAGTTTAAATCCAGTTTTACATAAGAAATAGAGGAGAGAAAACAGGATATCATAATAACATGTTTCCTCTTTTGGAATTTCGATATCACACCTATTTTCTAGTCGTTCTATATACGGTACCCATTTTTCTCTGCATCCACAAAAAAACACTCCGGCAAGTAGCGGAAGTATTATTTCTGTACTTCTACAGTACTTTTGAGGTCAATACCCATTAGTGATTCTCATCTACGATACGCCTACTTTTATTTCAAATTATGTGTTACTGGTGATGGTAGCACATACGCCTATATCATTAAATATATTTCATTTAATTTATGTACGAAAGTGTGTTCTTCAGGCCTATCAGTTCATCGATCTATGGAAGAAAGACTACGTATCCAACTACTCAATAATGTTGGAATATAGAATACATGCCAAGTTGGAGTTAGCTAGAGGCTTGAGATTTAACAGGAAATAAACCCAATTGACGTGAGTCGAGGGCCCGTCGAAGGGCCCCGAAAAATGTTGGGTTTAGGTGCTCTCTGGTGTACTCTGAATATCTCTATTGCTGAAATTAAACCTCAAAAATAACGATAGAATTTTCGATGATCTGGGCCTGATAAAATATAGAATTGCAAGGGTTTATAGTAGGCCTATTTCGATAAAAAGTTTGGGTTTAATCAAATAAAGCTTGAGATTAGTGGAAAGGTGAGATTTTAGAGAGTGCCTTGAGAGCTTGAATTTGTTCGAAAAGCGTGAGGTTCACGCTGGATGCGTGAGAATTCGTATGATATAGGCATAATAATATATTGACTATATATTTTTGATTTATTTTCTATGGTATAGGCCTAAGAATGAGAAAAAATCACCTGAACTTTTTTTAAGAGAGGTAAAACCTTGAATTTTGAAGAAGATTAAAGGTAATTAAAAGACACCTCAGAAGTCGGGAAAGCTCATTTCCGGCCATCTAGGAATCAAAATTTTCCCGGGGAAGGATCCCTTTCATTTTTGAGTTTATGGGAAAATGAACACCCCCCCCCCCCCCTCTTTCAAATCCTGGATCCGCCACTGCAATGAGATGTATTTCTATCACTCGGTGATAGAACAATAAATACAACTTGGAACAAGTAAGATTACGAAGCATATCTAATGCCATCCTGTATATCAGTTGATACAAAAGTCAATTAAAATTCACTTTAACATCAATTCAAGAGAGATTTACTTTGATTGAATTGTAGTGTCTAGTTTACATAATATTAAACAATAATCGTGCAGGAAATACTCGACCAGTTGAGCATGTTGTTTGCATAAGCCTCATGATATTAAGAGCATTTAGAACCGTCTTACAATAACATGAGGAATATTCAACAAGTATTCTTTTTTTCTTTGTAATGTACCGGGGTATTCTGAATTAATGACTAAATTACATTTAATAACAATAACGTAAACTGCTCTAATTGGCGCTCGTAACACTTAATTATGGATAGGGGGCTTATAATGTACAAATTACGTGGATATTGACGTAGCTTTTTACCGCCAAAGAGTTCATGTATTTCTGCCTTTTAGCAAGATTAAGCAAAAACCAATGAATGAATCATCATAAAATTTGATGGAGTGGTACATATTGATCTAAGGAACAGGTAATTAAATGTTAGGGTGTTAAGATCAAAGGACAAGGTCAGCCAATGGATTCAATGGTCAGGGGCCCGGGTAAAGACTTCACTAGCCTAGCCTAACTACCTAACTAAATTAAGTTATGTACCTACCTCCCCGTTTAAGAAGCAGTAAAGTAAGGCCACGATGAAGCCCTGTATTGCAGGGAGTAGTTTAAAAATACAAACTGTAAAAACAATAAGTACTTTACTCTCAGTTGGTTCGGTGACCGGCGATACCAAATACATGAGATTGCAAACTCCAAGTAGTGGCGTTAAAACGGCCGTCGCTTTGATTGCTTTCCTATCGAAATATAACAATGGAGTTATGTTCTGTTATTGTGAATGAAAAATATTGATATTTTACATTGACATGCATGTTACTTTTATTTCACACGACGAGCTAGAGACATAAAACAGTGCAGACCGGAAAGTCAATTAATAGGAACGTAAATTAGTATGGTATGTTGAACATCAGCTCTGATATCACCAACATTAAGTGATGTTGGGCCCGGTTAGTACGGATGCGAGATCATAATTATGATAATATGCTCCGCGGTACGTTTTTTGTGTTTTTTAACATTGTCTAACAGGTTATAATTTTTTTAATGTATTATATCATGATCTTGAAGGCCTCTGTTTGATACATATAATGTAGCCCTATGCGATTGCTTGATATCTGATAGCGCTATGTGACTTTTAGTATGTGAATATTCTGATATGTGATATATAATATGACATATGATATAATTATGATATATGATACATGTTATGAACATATACGAGGATACATGACTAAAGAATCTTGATTGATTTGTTAAATTAATTTAAACTTGTTGTCTTGTCTATGCATTGTATGATTCTGGTGTAATTAATCTGTAAGCACGTGATAACCAATTCGGGGAAAACTAGACTTACTGTAAGCAACTTTTTTTGGAATGCCTATATGCGCTCATATAATATAGGCCTATAGAAAAATCAATCATTATTTATTATTGCTCTAGCACTGCAATGACTAATATATAAAGGTAATATTTCAATCTATATAAAACTCGTATTATCTTTCATTGCATGCGCCAAGAAAATAATAATTATGTCATAAACGTCATCGGTTTTCCCAAGTTGGTAGTAAACGGCAACTTCAAAGGGTACGCTAAATGACGTAATCTATCCATTTATTACAATTAAACATTTTATTCTGCTCTAATTAACTGGCACGGACTTACATAAATCATTATTGTATCTATATGCCACAATTCGACTTTACTGAATACAATCTATCTACTATTTTACAGTACAACAGATAACTAAATGTTAAAGACGCACTCTCTGCAAACAAAATCGATACCCTCAACAATTCAATTTACATTTTGACTAGCAAATTTAAAAGAATCGAGTAAGTTAAGAACTTTCAACCAGAAAACGTTTTTTTTATTTTGCGGATTTACAGACATTTTACCGTTTAAAAAATCCTGAAATTGATTACCAGTCAAATTAAGGGTTTCTGCAGAAGAATACGGAAAAGGTACAGGCCTAATTTAACACCCTTTTTCACACTCGCGAATTCTCTTTCCTGGATTCAACACATAGGCCTATATATACTATGTGTATATATAGGCCTGTATACATATTCGTGTTAAATAAATAATATTTCAAAAATACGTCAACTTGACTTTTGTTCTTATTATCATCGCCTTCACCAACACACACACACACACACACACACACACACACACCCACACACACACACACCCACACCCACACAAAGGGTGTGATAACATATATTAACAGTATTTATTTCGAGTGGAAATAGGAGTGCTCGAAATATTCGAAATATTTCGAGCACTCCTGTGCTCTTCCTTCTTTCATTATTTATTCTTGTTTGCTAAATTCAAAGACTTTTTAATCATACGTGTTATCGCTGAGGAAGAGCACAAGAGTGCTCGAATTATTCGAAATAAAAACTTGTTTTATGTCTATTATGTCAACGTATAGGTTTCTTCTTTGTGCATTCGTATTCATTTTATATTATCATAGGCCTACGTGGAACCTTGTTTGTAATTTGACATTAAGTTGGCTGTTTTATTATGTTCTTACTTGATAATTTACTTTAATTTTGATGTCCCCCCATTTTGAATTGTTTTTAGGCTTTTCTTAATGGCAGTTTGAGAAATAGAAAAGCCCTCATATTTCACAAGTGTAATGTCGGGACGACATTCGCTAAAACAGGGGAGGATGTAGTAGGATGTATTTTTTTTTTTTTTAGTTGCTATTAAGTAATTTTACTGTATGTTTCTAATTACATTAAATCCACTATCCCGTAACCAAAGATACTATACAACGCAATACTGTTTTAGCCTGTAGGTGAATGACCCACTGTAAATAATACTGTAATATATAAATCACATTCACAACACTTCGCAAGATGCCGGTGTGAAAGCAGAAAAAAGTAATTTAAATCAATTGTTAAACATTTATCTATGTGGAGATGATATTATGCAAATGTTACTGCGACTACGATTAATTTGAAATTCAAAATAATCAGTTTCGTACTAAAAAAAAAAAAGAATCTACATTCATTCAATCATTATTGACAACAAAAATTATTTTTTGAATTCTAACATTAATTAAAATGTGCTATCAAAGTCTGATCGTTGATAGAGTATCGACCATAATAATATGGGCACATAAAAAATACCGTAACAATGATAGGCCTACAGTACTACTGTAATAACATTAACAACAATGCCGGCAAACTCCTACAGGTTTTGACTACTGTATCTAACAGGGAACAGTGAATTTCACTATTCACAAATTCGTAGGTAAATTTTATATTAAACAGGGCAAACGCCGAGTCGTTATGCTCGTATCTAACTTGTATCTAAGTTCAATAACTAATAAATCCTTTAAAAGCAATATTTTATCTTGAATCGTAATACATCAACAATTCATCAACAGAACTCAGCCTATATTTTAAATTCAGTATTATTAAATCAGCAGCATATAAACTATTAATATAACGTGTGTGTTATAATGTGTTATTTTCATTTTATAGTTTTAATAAATAATTGTTTCGAATTTGATTCATGTTCTCTCTAATATTACAAAAAAAAACACGTTTCCAATATATATGTTATCATTTTGTGTTTTTTTTATAATAATGTATAAATCATTTTAGCAGCAATATCTTTCTCTTGATTCATAACATATCTTGCGTCTCCAACAATCGTAAAGTGCCGTATTGGTATTTTAACCCAGAATCAAGATTGTCATAATGTCAACTGGCCATCATAACAACCAAGACTTTCCACGGCATGGGATTTGTTTTTTATTTGTTATGTACAATTTCCTTATACATTGAAAACAAAATATTTTAAGAATTACGAAGAAATACGCATACTGCTCTTATTAATTTGCAAATCAAAATTAGGTTTTGATCTGTTAATACCTCTGAGATAAATCCGTACTTGGAATTATTTGTACATGGTTTACCATAGGCATACATCTAACGACATTATGCTATCTTAACTTGCACACGTATTATTCAAAATAGTGTTTATACATTTTCTCTAGGCTTATATAGGAGGATAAGATTGATTATATTAACAAAATGAGAGCAGAACCATGATTGTATTCACTGAACTACTATTATGTATCATTATCATTATTTATAATTACAGTTAGGTTTACAGCAATACATTATCGTCATAATCACCATCACCATCATTATTATCAAAATCATTATCATGATTTAAATGTGTAATTGAAATCATTATTAAGCTTACCGTACAAGCTGGCTTTCTCCAGAATTGTTCTGACGTAGCTTTGTGACGAGAACTCGAATAATGTTGACAAGAAGAACGATATTAATCTGCGTTTGAATGAAGAAAAACCGCTGTAGTACAAATTGATCGTCAATTTCTGTTATTGGTAGTGAATTGTTTGAAGTGGTCGACTTAATCGACGTCAACTAAGGTTAGAAACAATTTCTATCATTATTATGGCCTAAAATGGAGTTTGAACTCAAACCAGCTTAGCAAAGATCGAAGGATAAAAATAATTTAAGTAGGCCTACAGACATCAAGGAAAGCAAATAAATAGGAATCAAGCATTGTAATTGGCTCAGTTGTTTTTTCTCCAAGTTTTGTTGTTAAATAATTAATTATATTTTAAAATGGATGCTAAACAGGAAGAAAAATTCAACATTGGGTAAGTAAACGAGATTACACAGCCAGAGAAAAAACCAAAGCTATTTTTAACATAGTCTTCCATTAGGCATAGACAAGAAGTTACTGTTGTATAAACCTTTTCGATACAGGAGAGTATTCTTACCGTGAGTAACAGCAATCGTGGTACTTCAATAATAGAGTAGTACCCTGATTTGTAATAGTCATGCCAACACCTATTGAGAATTGAAGAAAAAACATTAGTTAATTGTAAAAGTTTACTTTTCTTCATTAACGTCTTTTTACCGTATTTTAATACTCAATTTATCTACTTACGGTAAAGTATACGACCTTGACATGGATATTACCCACGGTAGAATGAAAGGTAAGGGAGACACTACAAAAAACAAAAACAAAACATAAAAAGAGTTTATATTGAGTTAAACATCTGCATCAACAAATAATTACAAACATTATTTATAGACATAAGTATAAGATACAATTAAATATGATGGGGAAATGGTTAATACTAAACACAGGCTTATAATACATAGCCTATATAAGTTCAGTTCAACTACGCATGTGCAAGAGTGTGATGAAAGAGGAGAGAATTACTTTTTATAACTTGTTCAGGGAACCCACCGACTGCAAATCTAGATGATTTCGAATAAAAATAAAATGTTATTTTGGGCCAATTAGCGCACCCGCTGCCACGAAATAGTGAAAATTTTAGAAAAAAAAAATGTTTTTCTTTATTTTTATTACGCCCTCCGCTGCCTTGAAATCTCCAGAGATAAGATAAGTACATTTCTTCCTAATTAGCCCTATATAAATTTGAAGTTTATAATAATAATAATAATATGTCGTTCTTATATAGCGCTTAATGCCTTAACAAAGCCTCTAAGCGCTTCACATTATTACCCCGGTCATTGGATCACATTGAACACTAAACGAAATTATTAAATTAAATTATATCTCCATAATATTGCGGCTAGTAATCAGCGCAGTGTTGGAACCTACCAGGTACCCACTTGTACTCCTGGGTGGAGAGAGGTAACCATAGATAAAGTGCCTTGCCCAAGGACACAAGCGACTTGCACAGCGAGAGTTTCGAACCCCCGACCTCAAGGTTGGGAGTCCAAGCCACAACCGATGCGCCAACCACTTCTACCAAAACCTACCATAACCATCCCATTTTACATTCACCAATAAAATTTCATTTTTATTTTCTCCTCCGTCTACTCTGGATGTTTTTGGCAAAAGTATTTGCTTAATAAGAAAACAAAATTGTATACATAGGGGCCTATACATTTTATTTTTATTCCGTTCTTACTCCAATGATATTTAGAATAAGTACGCGAAACAGGGAATTAAATCACATTTGAATTCCAGCAGCAGAAAGTTGTTTATTATTTATTATTATTAATATTTATTATTTATTATTATTATTATTTATCTATATATTAATTCTGCTAATCGCCACCACGTAACTTCCCCTATCTCCTCCGAAACCGTTGGAATGTGCTCATATTTCATACACTGGGGCTTCATATATGTCACGACCACGTTCCGCTACTTTTTAACGTTGGATATTCGATAACAACGGAAAAAAACAGCCAAAAACCACAGAAAATCAGTACCTGTTTCGCCATGTTTCGCAAGTTGGTTAGGTCACGTAAATACAATTAATAATAATAATTTATTAGGAACTACACTTTTCAACCAGTGGCACACTTCTCAATAGAAGGTGCGTCCAAAACAATACAGGGTACAGTAAAGTTCACAAAAAATAGACTTATGCTAAGAAAAAGACAATTCAAATTTTCAAAAGGGACATAAAAGGAAAAGTAAAAAGAAACTGTTCAGTTATGTAAAAAAATTAAAAGCAATCCTAAACTAAAAACTTAAGGCAAAATAAAGTGATGAAAGCAAACACACATGAACAATTATACAAACACCATACAAACGTACACATACATAAGTGCATTAACTTCTGATCGGTTGTTGAATTTATAAATTGATTCCAAATAGGCCTATTTGTATTTATTATTTCATGTTCAAGCTTTGCTAGTTCTTCCAATCTGATGTTACGGAGGGAAGGACATGAAAAAAGAAAATATCTAATATCTTCAATTGAATAAAAGCTACAAATAGAAAAAATGCCATCATTATTATCGGACCAACTTGAAATTCGTCTTTGTAACGGTAAAGTATTGGAGCGTAAACTAAATTTGATGCAAAAACCATCAAAATCTGTAGTTTCAAGTAAATATTTTTCTAGGCAAGGGCTTTTCTTAATAATTGAGTAATCTGAAAGAAAGATTTTTGATCAAGATTACTTCTCCAATCAGCACAAGCTTGTTCTTCAAGTTTATTCAAAATTTAAGTTGGTCCAACTTCCGATGGGATAATCAATGGTATCACATATTAATTTAAAAATTTTCTGTTTCACATTTTGAGAAAACATTGGAAACACATTTAAGAAATTTAAAACGCAAATTATCAAAGTTACTATCCATGTGTTGTAAAGCCTTAAATAAAAGTTTTGGCCACCGATGTGATTCCATAATGTATAATGCGATGAAAATATGTTTTGCGCGAAATATCCTGCATAACATTAATTGGCAGCCAGCCAAGTTCACCATACAAAGTTTGCACGTGGGGTATTTCTAGTTGCTCAAAAACCTGGTTCTCACGAGAGCCTTAGTATCCGGATCGGGAACTAACCGTTATTAGCATCTGCGTGAGAACGCCCGATCGGTTAGCGCTAACAGTTAACAGTATCCGGATACCGCTAACAGTTAGCAAGTTGAGCGCGTTTTTATCATCAACCAATCGCACGTACGCGTTTACAATTTCCAGTTTCTTACTGGCCAGTGATTCGATGATCATATTTTTGGTATCCGGATCGGGATTTTCTCAAATGGACGCACGGCAGCTACCGGTTAGCAGGATCCGGATCCTGCTAACCGTTAGCAGCCGTGTGAGAACATAGCCTAAGTATATAGCGTGCCATCTGCAATTAACCACATCTATTCTGTACTGCAATGCTTCGGTCTAAAAATTATCGAGTCAGGCCGTGAAAGAACCAGACTATGTTTCGCAGCGTCATTAGTACCGCCCAGTACTTCTCACGTTCGTCAACAAAATGGGTGACAAGCATGTTCCCGTAACTCTTCGGAGTACACATTGCATTATACTGGAAATATTGTAGTTTTATGGCACGAAACATCAGCAATAAATGGCATGTTTTAGAAGTCGATCAGGTAAAAATAAAAATACACCTGGGCACAAGCCATGATATAACCTCGGCCTAACCATACCGGCTAGGCTAACCATACAAAGGGCACAGCCCTAGCCTGGCGTGGCCTACCTTAGCCTATGGTTTCGATCACAGATAGGCCTAGACCTAGGGGCCTATCTCAGGTGTTTAGCATACCTAGGACCTATCCTCTATCTCTCGTATACGGGTCTAGTTGGATAGTGCATAAGATAGATAGGGTCAAGCCAGCTCCACCAATTAATACCTTTGAATTTACGTAAACACGTCGGGACAATGTTTACGGGTTCTTTTAAATGTCAGTAGTTCGGATAAGCCTTACATGCATCCACCTTGATTCAAAACAAACACTTCATTCATGCCCAACAAGGCTAGGCATACTGTATTATTTCTGTATACAAGAGGGTAGCCCAAAGCAACAGGGGAAGATCCAGTAGGGGAGAGGGAGTCGCTGGGAAGGACTCCTGTCCCCTTTTGCCACTATTTAAAAACAATTTCAATGCAATATATGTGCTATTCGCTTATTCAATTATTCTGAAACTGTTGTGCGCCCCCTCACCATCCTCCTGTTTGAATCATTCTGGATCCACTCTTGATCACACTGCACAATAATTCCTCACAAGGACTAGAGTGTGCTGCAAAGACACTCAAAACATTAACTACAAAGACGTCCTTCAGAAAAATAATGACATATGTAACCATAACACTCACAACGATTGGCTCCTCAACTTCCCCATTCAACAATGTACATGATCGCCACCTAATTCCCCGACTCAACGGGTGTATGCTTGTTGTTGTTGTTGTCTGTGTCGTTGTTGTTGTTGTTGTTGTTGTTGTTGTTGTTGTTGTTGTTGTTGTTGTTGTATTTATTAGATATATAGCAGCTACGCAAATCTATCTTGAAAGCTCTGGGGCAATTGTTTTCACTATCGAATATCTCTGATCTTTAGCTGTAATACAATTATGCTCACGTGAAGAAGGGTGATGTCCAAACCCGTTGTGCTAATTTTAAATACATTAGTGACAAGACAGATGTAGACATGTTACATTCACTAAAATGTGCCTCATGTTGCACAAGAAATAGCACATGTTCCAATAGACGGGACGGCCTGAGATTAATTATAGATACTGTTACACCCTCGACTGTGAATTATGAACGATAAATTGTATCTCGAAAGGGATACTTTAATAATATACCGTAGTTAAGCCACCGAATCCGAATTGGTTATTTGATGGCAAGCAACAAGATACGCTGATAACTAAGTATGATTACTGTATGTTAATGCTACACGAACCTCATCTTAGATTAGATTGGAGGCAATATTACTGATACGGAGAGCGTTTTCTATTAAAACACTGATCTAAAGACATGCACAAATAATCATTATTTGATTGACTAGTTTAAAACACATTCACTGTAAAAGATCAAATATGTAGAACCTGAAATTCATCATTCTCAGTCTAAACGTTACGTTCGATTCTGTATTGAAATTAAATACAATATTAAATTACATTTTTTAATTTATAATAAAAATTCATAACAGTTTAGGCATACACATCTTATCAAGTATAATACAGTACAATACAATTACAAGAAAAAATTCAAACTACCACAAATATCCCGCATTTTAAGTGCGATCGTGCAATTTGCTCAAAGCAGTTCTTACTGATTCTTAGCCTAGCATAAAAGTTGCGGCTTAGATAATTCCATATAAATTAAATTTTGTTTTCGATTCCGATTGATTTACCAATGTGAATGAAATGGATAGTTTTATTAATATTGTGGTATTAAATAACCATATCTTATCCATATACTGTATAAAGCAGAAAGGAACATTAATCAAACCGCTAGTTCTTCAACTTTATCTTTATTGCTTACAATTATTTCTGTACATTTATTTATTAGATACAGCATTGTTTTAGACGTTAAAGCCATTTCGTCTGCTATTATTATATTATATTGGATTATTGTTGTCTGTTTTTATACGAAAACATATATTTGTCTTGTCTTGTCTAACGCCAATTGTGCAGCAAAATGTTAATGTCTGTTAATGCTGTGGTTTATCTATATTACTGTGCCGTTTTTGTAGTATTATAATGCGGTACCGGTAGCATACTAATAATTTGCTATATGATTTGGTAGAGTTCTACTTTAATTATAACAGTTTGTCAAAGGCTATGTTCTCACACGGTTGCTAACGGTTAGCAGGATCCGGATCCTGCTAACCGTTAGCTGCCGTGCGTCCATACTAGAAAATCCCGATCCAGATACCAAGAATATGATGATCGAATCACTAGCCAATAAGAAATTGGAAATTGTAAACGCGTACGTGTGAGAACCAGGCTATAACTAATTTGATACAGTAATAATTGAAAGGTACAGAGAGCTTTCTAGTTTGAGTACCATGATGCCTGAGGAGCGCCCTTATGGAGGACCATGTTTGGGATATTGATAAACGGATCATTCTTTCGTTTGTTAAAGCCAAGTATCAGCGCTAGGGATAGCAGTAGCATTAGCAGTATCAGTAGTAGTGGTTGACAACGTTGGTTGTAGTAGCAGTAGTAGTAATATTATAGTCGTAGTAGTAGTAATTAAAATAACCCAAATGGGTGATGATGAGGGTGATAATGATGATGATGATCATCATCATCATAATCATGATCATATTAAAACAGCAAAAATAGTAACTTACTCCAGCCAAAAATGTAGTATAGAATAAATCTTGGACTCCCAAACACAGACGCTGACACCAACCCATTCAAGTAGTAACCTTCAATAAACATCCATGCAAATAAAGCAAAGCGGCTGTACTCCCTCAGAACCACGATGATTTCACATAATATTGGCTGCAAGGACACAAATCAGAGGCGTTCATAATTTAGTTTTAAAACAAATTTTAAAATAATGGATCAAGATAAGTGTACAGTACTATATATTCATGTGTCGTGTACTATATATTCATGTGTCGTGTACTATATATTCATGTGTCGTTTTACTGCAAAAATCGTTGATATTAACTTCCTGGTCAGATAACATGTTAACATGATAACAACAGTGCATAAAAATAATGTTAAAAATAGAAATAAATAATAAAATGAATCAAAATTAATGCCGAAATACCACAATGAAAATCCAAATGGAAGAATTAATTGAGGCAATGAAAACCGAATGAGACGAACAGAAGCAATACAATTTTAACTAACAATAGGAAATTACTTTACTTAATTAAAGCAATAAACAAATCATATCAAGATAGAGATATGAAGTGCTCACCCAAGCTTGGTAGCCATCACAAAATCATGAATAATGTATATTTGTAAGATTTAAAATTAGTTTAGCAAGTTTAAAGATAACAATATTATTATATTTATTAAGATACATAAATGTATGAAAAAGATCTCACATGAATCGATGATCATCAATAATGTTTCTCAGACCTGCGTATTGTTAGCTTAACAGAATAGTACTAGTACCACTATGATATTTGATATTGTCAATATGTTAAGAAAATTAAAAATGTATACACAGTAATGGCAAATAACGTATTAAATTATAATAAGTGTGTATTTGTAAGTGTTTCAGTCTACACTTGAACTCTATCCGGACCACGCCTGCTACATCCAAACAAAAAAAAATAAAAAAATATTTCCAGATCCCCACTCAGGTGCTTCACAACTCCCTACACAATGCAAAAAACAAATGATTTCATACATTCAATAATTAAAACCCTATAATATTTATTGGTCTATAGAAAATTACAGTTATTGCTTATTGGAAAGAAGAAACTTAATTAACATAACACTTAAGATAAACTTGAAATTATTGAATAAGGTTAAGATGTTGCGGCATTCTTTTATAGAAAATATTTATTGTTCACTCTTGCAATTATAGGCATATTAATATTTGTTGTACAATTGTGATTGTGAATACTATTAGTGTTTGGCGTAAAATTGTGAGTGTAACAGTGAGGCTGTGTTGGTGTACACTAAATTTTAATTCAAGGCCCTTAGTTATACTAAATTGTGAGTGCGAACACTAAGATTGTGTTGGTGTATACTCAACTTTGAGTGCAAGACCAAGGATGTGTTGGTACGATGCACAGTATATTGTTAGTGTGCTGTGTAGACACAATAACGTGCGAGTGTAGCACTAAGGCTGCGTTGGTGTAGGCCTACATTGTGAGTGTTAACATTAAGGCTGTGTTATGTGTATGTTAAACTGAGCGAACACTAAGGCTGTATCAGTGTACACTGTTATTATGGATAAGGCAATTTGGTGTACTACCTCAATCGAAAATCCATTTCAGTGTAAAAAGTGATTAAATTTGATGGCAATACCTATCACGTTTACCTGTCCTGTCAAAATCCCATTCAGGTTGACCTATACCACACCATTCATACTATTCTTATTTATCATTTGACGAGAATGGTACACCGTAAAGAGAATAACATTTAACCTATTTAAAACATCTAAGCATTCTGATGTATTCTAATAGGCTACAACTCATGACATCACTAAAATGTACGCGTACGTCCATTGACCGTTATATAAACTCTGTACGCATAGCTCGTGAGTGATTGAAAATGCGGGAATAGCACTTTAAACATGAAAGCTCAAGCTAACAATTTAACAGAAACAGAAAAACACATTTGACAGCAGCTGTAAATGGTAATTAATCCGGATGATATTGTGTGCTACTCATGAATCGCTGCATTGAAATCGCGCAAGAACCTCTGAATACGAATCGACGTAATTTTTGTTTGAAAGCCTCCAGGAGGAACATATGTATTTAGTGTCGTAAAATTTACATAATATGAGGCTAACAAGGAAATTGTATACACTTGACATCCGAGATACTTCAAATGCATTACCACACGTTTACGTCATCATTTGATTACCCCACAAATTCTGTTTCATTCTGACCCTGCGTTCTGGACCATGTGATTGGCTGGGCCATGCGCAGCACTCATTTTGTACATTCGAGTGCGATTATTAAATAGACCTATTCTATGCACGATGCTGCACAGTGCTCTAAAATAAAATCTCATCTGACAAAACAATAACCCCTGCTAATCTAACTATTCTTATAAATTTTTCGTGCGACATTTCGACGAATAAGAGAGGGAGATATAGATAAATAACTTTAATTGCTACCCCGAGGAGTGCAGCTTTTTCTTGAGTTATATTCGACAGTTCAAAGAATGAGGGAAGGAGAAATAGATAAATATCTTTAATTGCTATCATAAGGAATGTAACCTTTTTATATTATAGAGAATTTTCCGATCAAAAGAGCGATTAGTGAAACATATATTACTTAAGAGTTAGCTTGTGAACAGGTTGAAAGCGATGTAAATGTCAGAAACAATATGTACCGATAGAATAGTTCACTGGGACACCGACTGCCTGTCAACCCTCATTTCTTTCTAAATAACTTCACATTCGGCATTTTGACAAGCACAGTCGTTAACATCGGTTCAATTAGTTTCAAATAACCACTTCATAGTAAATTGAGATAAATAAAGAATCAAACTCCTTAAAATGGTGTACAACAATGTAGATATACAGCATGGTGTACATAATATAGGTGTTTGGTGCAGTTGTACAATGTAGGGTATGATACTACAGGCACAGACCCTTATGCTACAGTTGAGCCGTGGTGCAGGTTTACCATGAGGTGCATCATACTACAGGTGTGCCATGCTACAGGCGTGCCATGCTAGGTGTACCGTGCTTAAAGTGTACCATGTGGTGTACAAGTATGCCATGATATAAGTGTACCATGGTACATGTATTCACTGTGGAGTACCGTATTGATTCAAGATTCAAGATTGCTTTATAATAAACATGTGATAAATAAAATTCTTTTTGCTTGCTGCATACAATGAAAGATAAAGAGAGACAGTAAACGGCAATTATAAATATAAATTATAAATATGAATAAATAATTATTTATAATTATAAATTATAATTATTTATAATTATAATTATAAATATGTGTAAACATCGAAAAAACAACAAACGGACAAAATAAGATAATTAATGTACTTATCTACTATATTTATTATCTGGTAAATCTATCATTAAAATTAATTAATAGCATTGACTTGAATGAATTTCTCTGTGTATTTATGTGCCCTCAATTGGTTTAGTTCTCTAACTTTTGATAAGTAATACCAGTACACTGATTTAAAGCGTGTTTGGTGTCATTAATAATTTTAGTGAATTTCTTAATTAATAAGTAGTCAACATGAATGTCCTAGATTTTTGAAAAAAAGAATCAACATAAATATTTTACCTTCAATCTAAATGAATTTGTTCAAAGAGTTTACTACAATAATGCAGGTGTAATTAATACAGGTGTACAGGTATGCCATGGTAATATAAGAGTGTAGGCCTACCATAATACATATACTGTATATGTAAGGTATGATAATATAGGTGTACCCTACTACATGGTTAATAATATATATCTTTAATAATACATGTATCTACCACAATTATAAAACATACTTAAAATTCTCAATCAATATGTACATTCAGCTAGGCTTACCGTCGACAAAATTGAATCTGTTGGGATAATGGAGCACATATCCTCCCGAAAGAAACCGATTAATTCATCAACATCGATGATTGTCGTGATGGTACAGAAGATGATCAAAGCAAGAAACAGATGCTTATGGATGCGGGTACGGTGGCATTTTAGGGTGCTATGGGCATAACAAATAGATGATTGCTGAATTATGAAACACACATACACACACGTTGTCCTCACACTGAGGAAGAACACAGGAGTGTTTGAAAAATTTTTGTGATTTAATAAATTATATTGCTTCTAGTATGTTTACAACTCATAGCTGTTTTTATTGCTGTCTTTCTATATTCTTTATTTATCGAAGCAAACGTGGAATCTTCATTTTTTAATATGTATATATACTGTCTCTTATACACATCTAGATGTGTATAAGAGACAGATGCATTATGATTTATTAAATATCATGTGTTTTCGTAAAAAGTAATTAAAATAAGGGTCGTATTGGTGTCTATTACTTTTTAGAAATCCAGAAAGCACTAGTAATTTGAAAATAATGATATGTGTTCTTGATTGTTAAAAAAAAAAGTGTGTGATCCATTATGAAAGTTGACTTGTTTCATTATAGTCCATAATGATGTCCTCGGGTAGAGCACCGATGATGGTGTGCAGGAGCTGCCACAAGTAAAATAAAAACATTCTGACAATATAAAAAAAATATATGTAAGTGTACCTGTACGGAGCTTAATAGCGTGCTAAATGCGAAAATTGAAGCATTTTCCTTCGTGGATGAGTATGGATCTTGTGTTCCTTAGATGTGTATAAGAGACAGATATATATGTTATGCTATGCAATGCTCTTCACAGTTCATTAGTTTACTTCTATGCATTGTTTATCATGTCTAGTTAATATAGCCAGATTTTCATCTTTTACTTAAGACACTCTTACGCTGAGGAAGGCAGCAGGCGCTGCCGAAAATTTCGTTTAATAAATGTATACAGTATGTCTCAAACTATGTCAAAGTGCCCGGCGTTTATTATAACAACTGCAGTGTTATTCTTTATATATATATATATATAGACACGTATATGACAAAGAAATAAAGAAAGTATATTACATTGTAAACAATAAAAACTGTTCATGAGGATGACTATGACGACAACGATGATGATGATAATGAATAAAGACCATTATAAATAGGGTAATAATGTAATGCGTTGTTTTACGTTGTCATTTGTGACAATAAATATGATGTATGTTGCTGCGTATGTCTGTTATAATATATGATATCATTTTGTTTCTTTTAAAGCCGTTAATGCTTTGTACCTCACTTCCGTTTGTTCATTTCACAAATATGTGATATTTAATATAATACCATAGTGACTTTATTGTGGTCAGATATGTGGAATCGATTTGTGACAACGATGTCGAATAAATTTGTAACATAATTGCCAATTAAAAATGTTCATTCATAATGAAACAATATAAATACAAATTATGACGAACTTAAGATAATAAGGATGATGATAATGATTAAAATGGTGATCATAGTTTATTCAAATATGTAATAAATAAATAAATAAATTACATATTAACCGACCTGAAGTGAGTCAAAATAAATAGAGCGATTAAGAGGCTGACCAAAGACAGACAGATACAGAATAACTCCATCGATCTTCCAATTCCTGCAGCACCTTTCACAAACTGAAAATCAAAAAGAGATACTACATAAAGTTTTGAAATTTTACAGCAAAACAGTAAATTAATAAATCGTTATTAATTAATTATCATTAGTTAGATCATCTGCCGAAGAAGGTGGGAAATGTCTTCTAGCAAACAGTTACATCAACTTTGCACTGTTTTTATACAGACCTACACGCCAATTACCTAATATAATAAGTCAAAAATTCAATGATAATAAATTTCAGTTATATAGTCCAATATGCATCATGATAACGTGTTCATTTAACTTTAAAGTAATATTTAATACTTCTCTCTGAATATATTTTAATTCCAATTAATATTTTAGATTAGAAGTTTCAGTATGATGGAAATGGTACGAATTGGGCAATACGGTACAACGTTCGTTTTTTTTTTTTTTTTCAATTATTGTCTGATGGTGAGCATAAATCATGTAACTAATAATTATTAAAATGATGCAAGTATACAGGGAAAAAAATGCGAAACCTAATTACATTTTAAAAATAAACAAGGACCATACCTTAAATGATAATGGAGGAATTAAAAATAATGTGCAAACAGTACAATTAATATACAATACATCTATACTAAATCACTTAATTACTTAATTATTGTTATTATTATTTATGGTGTTCTTACTTTTTGCTGCTCTTTTGTTGCGACAGGTGCATCATCTTCTGCCTGCATGGATTCCTTCCAGTTTGCATCCAAACAGTCTTCTATATATATCCTTGGAACCCACGTTCCATTAATACCGCAGTCTCTAAACGTTGTTTCTTTAGCAAATGCAAAAATAAGATAATTGTTTTCAATCACAATTTCTAATTACCAATTATAATAAATCAAAATAATAAATTCAGAAATTTTTACGGAGCCATTTCAAAATTAAAGGTAACCAGACTAAAAATCTTTAGAAACTACGGAAGTTTTGAGATTCTTCTGTTTGAAAAGAAAATGAACATTGATCATGTTTACGTTTAAGCAGGCAAGTTATTTACAAAATGTTTATAAAACTGGTTATACTACAACATTTAATTATAAAAAAGCAATAAGATGTTTAATAATAGTACAGTGTGTGAAAAGAAATATTATTAATAATAATAATGATGACGATAACAATGAAGAGGAAGTTTCCATTCATTGTTGTATCAATTGTGTAAAGTTCATTTATTATTCTATTCTCAATCTATTACCATAATATAAATCTTAGAGTGTAGCTTAGCTCCCTCGGCTCAACTGGCGTAGCCAGTATTTGTGCATTAAAACGTGGAAATCTTTATTACTCTGGTGAGTCCCTGGTTCAATTCCAAATGATGCTCACCTTGTGTTTCAACTGGAAAGCTGAGATGCAAGTTATAATAGCGCATCGCTTTACTCATCCGAGAATTGCTAAATTCACCACCAGGAAGACACCACTGGGAATAAGTCTTCGGACTTTCGTGGGATTACACCGAAATATTTTAATTCAAAAACTCAATCAATCGATTATCCAGTCAATTATTCAATTAATTAAACAATTGATTAATCAATCCATCATTATTGAATGGTCAAGTGGAGATGTAGCTTGGTGGTTAAGATGCTTGCCTTCCAATCCCGGGGTCCTGGGTTCAAATCATGTGACAACACAGGGGTTTTTTTTCTCACGGACGACTAAAAAAAGCTGTCAAACTGGTGAATTATAAAACACTGAAGGGTACCAGCATTATTGCACATGGAGGTACAGTACTATAAAATTGGATACAGTGCCAGGCATTCAAGATAAAGTCAGGATTAATATAACCTTCAAAAATACTTCGTGCCAGCATCTTCTCATAAATTTGGTCACTGATGGGATGGGCATCGCAGTGGCAGAGATTCTAGTAGGCCTAATCTAGGAGACAGAGGGCACTTCCTACAGTAGTGGATAAATTCATAAAAACTGAAATTTGCCAATAAAATTTGGGACTTTGAAAAAGGTGGTCCCGGTCTCGACATAGAGGGGTCTGTGAATTAGAGGGGTGAAATTAGTGTTAAAAAAGTAGGTAATCAGTTGGTACTTTAAAAATTCCTATTAAAATAATAAGAATAATTATCATGTTCATAACAAATATAATTGAAAAAAGACAATTAAATGGGTCTAAATTAGAAATCAATAATTAGACACATAGGCCTATTAGAAAATTTGCAATATTAATAAACCTATCAAATTCAGTTTCCCGTTTTTATATCTTTTTGTCATGCTATACTTACTTTCTGGGTCTAAAACGATGAAATTATCCGGACATTTCATGTCTGTTCTTTCATTTGCCAAAGTTGTCGGCCAACAAAACGTACTATCCCACATTGCCTCACAGAAGGGTATACCTGTCAACAACGATATGCGAGTAAAACATGAGGTATAAGATGTAAACACTCCGGAAAATATTCTTATCCGCTGTCATAAATCACTGAACGACAGGAATATATTCATGGCACTGACGTAATCAGCAAAATATAGCTCACATAAAACTAATTATAAATCAGTCGTGACGTCATCACTTTAACTCCCAATGTTGTTTTCTTATCCCAAACCGTGCAATAATTTTTCATTAGTAGACTGTTTGCTTCACTTTTTTCGGTTCGTGTGCAAACGTCGAAACAACTTGTATAATTACCTAAGTTATTACACAAATACTAGTCTAAAATATCATTGTATCAGCTACACAATATACCTAGGAAAATCAAAGGTTCTTAATTGACCTTTCTTGTTTCTTTAGTTTATAGGCCTATAGTAGTTTCCTCCGCACTATCACTATTACTATTATTATTATTATTATTATTATTACTATTATTATTTATTATTTACTAATGCTGAAATATTTTATAAATATTGCTTACAGTCACTGAAGCGCGCAATATGACAAGTTGCCAATCATCTAGCACTAAGCTTATAGTTGTTAGGCTAAGCAAGAATTCTGTAACTCAGATACAAACTCTCATTTAACAACTAATAGCTTTATGCCAGTATCTATCAATGTTAACCGTGTAAAGTATACCTTAAATCCATGTTAACTACAGCCGCCATTAGTTTTCATACACTATTCAATTAATCATGACCCTTTCTACAAAAATAGGTCATCAAAACTAATGGTGTTACGAATTATTCGGTGACCCGAAATAGTTTTTACCCTGATCTCCATTTTGAGGCCATAGTGGCAACTGCATATCAATCGAAAGAAAGTTGTATATTGCAGTATAAATTCTAAATCAGAAACATCATCATTATTTCAGCCGTTATCGGCCCACTGCAGGGCGAAGGCCTCTCCCCAAGCAGAAACCATCCACGTCGGTCCTGCGCTGCCCTCGTGCAGGAAATACTGGATCCCACCATCTCAACCCTCCACCTGATTTTATTTGAGAAAGACCTAAAATCAGATGGGGGAAACATTATAGACGGAATTAATAAGTTACCAAATTATGGTTCAATAAGAAAGTATAAAAGTATATAGGCCTAACCAAAATCAACATGTGTAAACTAATCATGAATGATGCAATATTCATCATACGACTGGTTCAGTAACGGTACACGATTTCCCGACGAGGAGTAAACGAGAGATTGTGATACACCGTCGGTGAACGCACGGTAGAATAAACTTTC
>NW_022709610.1:1295056-1297051 GCF_011630105.1 Anneissia japonica | reverse complement strand
ACTAAAAGATTAAAAATACTAAAAAAAGATCGAACAAGACGTTCATTTTCCCGACGAGAATACACGAGCGTGCTCCGTCTTTTGCTGCCGGGAAAACGCAATAAATTTGTGGGAAAACCCCTATTCTGACGATTCTTCTACGACAATTTTCTCACAAAAAATGTTATCATTCCATGACAAGTGATGTATTGCCTACAACAGTAAAGGTGAGATGCTCTCATCACATGCAGACAGTGGCGTTGGGCCTGAGGTACGAAATGTTATGTCTATGGTTAGAAATGGCATAAGAATAAAAATGTAAATGCAATTGTCATTTTTTCACATTTTTTTTTTAATTCCCAACATTTTTGGTGGGTGGGCGGCTGGCCGGATGGCCGATGAAAACGCTTATCCCAAAAAAAATAAAGAAGAAAAAGCAACCGAAGAAATAAAAAAAGCTTAACACATTTTGTGTACCCTCGCAGAATCTACCCAGGGACGTATGAGAATTGGGACATAGCCCCTATAATGCCTCATCTCGGGCCGCGGTCCAAAAACGGACCAGGGAGATATCAAAAACAATGTGGTGTTTGATTTCTTGTGAATCAATGAATCCATTTTGGTGACCTAACGGCGATTTTTTCCTTTGGTGTTCGACACAATTGTAAAGAAATTCGTAGAGCACTAATAATAAATAATAGATAATTATTACGATGAAGATATTGTAATGTGCTTTTTGACCTTGTTTCTAAATAGCTACTAAGCGAGTATGCGACTACTTGTTTTTAGTGTTTTATAAAGTTTTTGACAATGAAAATGTTTTGATTTTCTTTTTTTTTTTTTGGTATAGCGACTTTTAATATTTTTAATCTTCGATAACAGGAAGGTTCTGAATATTTATAAGTTGAATGAGCATGTTCCTGCACTTTAATCAGTCTGAAACGATCAATACTTAAAGAAGTGCAGCAAGTTGATTACCGTGATGTGTTTTTTCTAATGCCTGGCCTATGCAGATATGGCACATTATTACACCGTTTTAAGTAACTTTTAATCAATGTAAAAACAGTCAATCGTTCATAGAGATTCCAACTCTCTAATTAGTAATTATATTCAATACTTCAATAGCAAAATATTCATAAGAAAGTTAATTGAATTTGAAATTGGTTCGTCAATGTTAAGCTAGAATATAAGATCACTATAATTAAAACTAAAAGTCCATACCAGCCTGCCACTGATGTTGTACGGGCTGAATACTGAATAAATTAAATCATCCTCAAAATTTATGTAATCAATTTACAAACTAATCATAGGCTACTCTAAACTAAGATGGCTGTCCGCTAGCTTTTACCCCACTTTGGCCGTTTGCAGCCCGAAGTTCCCCAGCCATAGGCTGCTTCAAATAAAAAGGCCGGTAATTAGGCATATTCTTTCACTATGGCCCGACATCGCCTGCTACGCCGCTGCTCTATGCAGGGCAGGTGAGGATGAGGTGAGTATGCACCCCTGTCAGGGACCTGCACCCCTCGTCGGGTAATCTGTGGTGCCCTCACTGGGTCACCCACTCCTCTGGCAAAGCAAAACTGTCCTTCGAGCCATGGGACCTCGATAATCAGTTCACGCCTCCGACACACCTAAAACATCTTGAATCCGTGCCTGCAGGTTTTTTGTACCACTATACTAACTTAAAATAGGCCTACTATAGCATTTTCCGCGTATTTATCCATATCACATAAAATACTTGCATGGAGGAGCCTGAGCATAATAGATAATTAATTAAGATTGGAAAAGACTAATCCGACACCACCACGAAATGCTAGGTGGATGAAGAAGGTACCGTATTAATAGAAAATACTAATTCAACAACATCACGACACGCTTAACTGAAGTATTGCAAAACCCCGACACATTCAGTTCAGAGCACAATTTAGAGTCTTAAGTTTAACGAATACGGTACAATCCTTAAAATTAGGTCGTGTGGTATTGTATTTATAATATCCCAACATAACAGATATATAT
>NW_022709610.1:1290314-1294971 GCF_011630105.1 Anneissia japonica | reverse complement strand
TAATAATAATAAATAATAATAATAATAATAATAAATAATAATAATAATAATAATAATAATAATAATAATAATTAACAATAATAATAATAATAACAATAACAATAACAATAACAATAACAATAACAATAACAATAACAATAACAATAATAATAATAATAATAATAATTCGATTTGTATACCGCATCCTGCGAAAAAGCCTCTCTATGCGCTTGGTGATTGAGCTCTTGACATTTTGAAAAAAGTTGATGTAGTCCTAAGAAACTAAAACTTACTCCTTAAAATAATAATAATAGTGTAGTTTTATATAGCGCACTTATCCATCTAATGTAAGATGCTCAGGGCGCTTGAAATGTGACCAATGACTTTCTTCGTCCCTAAGGTTCCTTCGTGTCTATGCTACCCGGCAACCCGGTACCACCACAGGGACTGCCTGTTCCAGTTCACACGAGCAATTGTATACACTGGGTCTACGGTTTATAGTCCTTATCCGAGAAGACTTGTTCTACCACCAGAACCATAGGCGAGCGTGCCGTTCGAACCAGCGCCGATATTACGGCTATAGCTTGCGGTGTCCCTGCTAACCGCTCGGCCATTCGACTCACCACACTTAAACTAAAGCATGGTTGGCCGTTGGCTTCGAGGAGTTCATTCACCCTTTGTTCAGCTTTTGTTTTTTTTTTTCTTTTTTTTGCTGTTGGGTGTCCATCCACCCTCCCACCAGCGGCCGCTAAGACCACCAAATGGGGTTTCCGGAATTAGTCGCCGACGACTCGACCGGATGCAGTTTATAACGTCGTACTCAGGACACTAGAACCTTATGTACTACACTTATATACGTTAAAAATAAACTACCTTAAATAATTGGTTAAAAAACTATCCGCTTCACGACGTTAACCTTAACTTTAACGTTAACGTTAGTACCCAACATGCAACGCGATAGCTCCGCCCCTTTTGTAAACAGATCGAAGTACGCATGCACAAACCCATAACTAACTTACGTGGAACACGTAAAATCCTGAGGTTAACGTCACGACGTTAAGGTTAACGTCGTGCGGCGAAAACTACCTTGAGTCTTGAAACACGGAACGTAAATAAACTATAAAAGTAAAGAGAGAAAGCTATCGATCGTCAATTAAAGTAATAACAAAGGATGTCCCGTGGTAACATCACCATATGCCGACTACGGGGCATTGCCCATCTAGGTCGCATTTCCATTTCTATTAAGTGTTAGTATATTTCTTTCCATTAAAACACTCGTTTAACCACTCTTTCATAATCAGTCACGCTGCCTGTTCGCCAGCATCGTATCATTCTCTGTTAGGTATAATTATTAGAAGAAAGCATCATGACGCCGAATAACTTCGACGCGACAAAAAGTTCATTCACTACGGCGGCTTCTGGATAGAAGTTCGTTGATACTTTAACAATTAAAGTTGTCTTTTAAAGCATTCAGTATTACAGTAGGACTAATTTTTAGATTCCATTCGCCAATCCAAACACTCGGATATCCTAAACGGGCTTATAAAATTATATTCTGTCTGACAATTGATAATATGAAAAGAAATTGACGGTCCAGCAATTTGATTATGTAAACCGAAATGGTATCAGCTCAGATATAAATTTATCATATGTCCTTGATGATATTTATATTTATATATTTATATTTATGCCCATAATTAAGCTATTAGCTCCATCGGACACGTGAACAATAACTGCCAATATGATATGAAGGACCCAATACGTCATCAATATTATGACGTAATTGCGATGTGTTTAGGCAAGCCAACTTTACGTCATGATAAAAACGTTCAAATGACGTCATTACAAAACCTGCAATAAAAAGAGGTTCTCGCAGAGCTTGAGTCTGCTACATAATGTTGAAAGTGAACGAGTGTACGATGTATGCTTGTGATAATATTTCTGAAGAGTATTTGTACTTTATTTTTTAACCTTACATGATTTATTAATTAAATGCTAGTACTAACATGTAACTATTAGTTCTTGTTGGTTTTGCTATAGGCCTTTCTCTTATTTGTTGCAATGTATATTGTTCACTTATTATTCATATATTAAAAGTTTTCATGTATTGGGTGATTCTTTGAAGTATTGTATGCTATTGAATGGGTCAAAGTCAAGTAAGTTGAAAGGGATGTTTGTTGAACCTTGGCTCACCTCTGCATACCAAAGCGTTTACTACACTTTACTGTACGGCGAAAACCGAGGACCCGAATCCAAGCTTACAACATGACCTGTTGCCCGAATCCAAGCTTACAACTTGACCTGAAGAGTATAACATCACTTTTCGATCAATTACAGCATAGAGTATCCTGCTATAAATAGTATACTCAAAAAGTAACCAAATATTTTGAAATGTCTACTTTAAATGAATTCATTTCATAATTCATCGTAATTTGTCCTGTGGAACTTAATGTAAAAATAGTAGCCCTGTTAGAAACGCCATCATTCGAGGAGAATCTCAACAATTTTAATTTGGCTGCAATATGACGTTTTGTGACGAATTCTGTTTAACAGTACAGTGAAAGATAAATCATAATAAATCATGTGATTGCTACGAAATTAAGTTCATTTGTTCTTGAAGCTGTGGATGATATGACAAAGCCTTAAGGGTATTGTGTGTTAACCTTAAACTTGAAATCAGAACATTGTAGCCTAAGTGCTCTAAAGATAAGGCTATATATTATGCCTTGTTTGCAGAGGCCTACATTGGTTGGCCTTAATTACAGTATGTGTATATAGGCCTAAATCACGTTTTGTTACTTAGCATCATAATCACGGATAGCCTAATTTCATTAACATCACTGATATTAATATATATCATAAATATATATATAATATATATATACATATATATATATATATACAGTATTATATTAATAACAATAGGTATATCATTAGGCAAATTATAAACGTTAATGGCTTGGTAATACTTAGTAAGAAGTTATGGTTCCATACTAAAAACTAAGCCACCAATAAAAGCACAATGTTTGAATGGTGATGTTGGCCATTTGCCAATGTGTTTGGAATTGATGACAAGCTACATTGTACTATTAAAGAACGAGTGTTATAATAATACTGCACTCTAGAAGTAAACTTTGGAGTAGCTTTCCATAGAACGTGTTATTGTGTAAATTATAAAAAAAAAACAAACAAACAAAAAACACATAGGCCTTAATGTACCGTTTGTAATTTTGTCTACACAATCACGGTTTGAATACGGTATATCACGGGCAATTTTATTAAGCTCACTAATAAAGTTGTAATTAATATCAAGCAATATTAATGTTGTGTCTTCGCTGTACTTTGTAACAACATGTAGCGCAATAGTAACAACTAACCACCAATAAAAAGTACATTGCTTGAAAGATGTTGTTGGTAATTTATCAACATAGAGTTTCTGAAATCGACAAACGACGATTATAATGACATACATTAACCGTCGGACAGATAAAGACTTTTTTGTTCGAAGGTAGTTGTCCTTAATAAATAATTGTAGTGCGGGTAAGAAGTACCACGTCATACACTACTTCATCGTGCCTACTGTGTACATTATACATTATTTTTGTCTTTCAGGCTCATAACGCACTTACGGATTTACCATGTATGTGTATGTGCTTTTCATGTATGCTCATGTGCATTATTAGTTTATGTGTTTGGACATACAGTATTTTACTGTATGCAAATTTTAATAAAGTTGATCGTATTCGTATTCGTATATCAGACAATGCTTGATCAGATGTGGTTTAGAGCATTGTTCGATCCAACATAAGCAAAGACACTGGTTCGTTTAATCAGATTTGTTTTAAACAACACCACCATGACAGAAAGTTAAAACCTACAAGTGTTTGTCTGGTATTTAGGCTCTATGAAACGCAAAAATTGACATTTTTAAACACAGTTATGTTTAACACAGGGGCGAATTTTTAACAAACTTTAAAAACACAGACGAATTTCAAGCACACTTGGTTTTAAGGTACAACCAAGGTAAGAGTAGACTTTGCTTGAGAATTAAAAGAGTTTGAAAGTTGCCTTTTTGGCGTTCCATAACATTCTGTGCATAGTTAACCGGCGTATTTTCACAATCTGTGAGTGGAATTTTCAGAATGTGTATGATAACAAAAAACTTAAACTTTTCTGCGAATGCCAAATTTTATTTGGGTTCGGAACCTTTTGGAAATTAACCTAAATTTGATTTGTTTTGAGGTAGGTTCCCGTTCATACTAAATAGACGAGTCTTGGTAACGATACATAAGGCTAACACTTTTGTAGCGTTATATATTATCTGTCTCTTATACACATCTAGATGTGTATAAGAGACAGATTCTACACTGAGTAATCATGTCTTTCAAAATGGTAGTCAATGTATTATTTGGTTAGCAAAAATGCAAAATTCAGTGAAAATTTGCTTATTTTGCAGTGATGTATTTCTACTTTGTCATTACTGAAGAACCATACATCAGTGAAAGATAGTGTTTACTCTAGCTTATGTATAGTTTTCTTGTCTTAACCTTCATGCTGATTGATTAAGAAATCAGTAAGCAATTTATTCCAATTTCTCCATTCACACTCATTCAATGACGCAACATACTGTACTAGATACAATTTTTTTAAATTTCATATCTCCTGAGTCTGTCTCTTA
>NW_022709610.1:1272584-1289780 GCF_011630105.1 Anneissia japonica | reverse complement strand
CACGTGGTGCATTCTTAAATATTACACACATTATTTAATTGTATTAGACGATAACACGATATCATTGATTGAACGATCTAACTACCCTCGCATCGCAGTAATACTGAACTAGGCCTAGCTTAGGCCTCGTGTTTTTGTGGAAAGCTAGATAGTCGTTATGTACCCGACAATCGGCTGCCTTTATATTTTCACCTGTTTTCAGTTTGCATTCAAAGGGTACATTGCTGCAGAGCCAACTGTCGGGGATATAGTACTGTACCTTCATATGACTACCCATACGTATACAACAGAAAAAAACGTCGCATGGACTTAGTGAAAAATGGAGATCTAAATGAAAAAAACGTTGCATTTCAGCAACATTTTACTTTCATTTTAGGCCTTCTTCAAAATACCTATGCCTGCAGCAGTTGATTTTTTTGCCGTAAAACCAAAATAGTTTCATCCATGCCGACTTTCCGGTCGGTTACCGTGAGCCCTGACTGAACTCTGCAGAAACTTCACATCGATCTTCGCATCGCGATGTAAAACAAAATGTCGGAAAACTTTTCTTTGACGCATGCGCATTTGCATAAATGTCTACACACACACACACAACACACAATAAAAAACATAGGAAATAGCAAAAGTGATTACAATAGTTCCTATTGCATTACATGCATAGGAACTAAAAACAAGTGTTTTTTGCGTGGAATCACGTATCGGGTGTGAATATCGTCGTGTTTTGTGTTCAGCAAACAGATGCATTACACACGCACCAGCAACTTAATGGTGTTCATCGTCATTGTTTCGAAAAATATATGTATTATTATTCCCATTGTTATGGGAAGAAATATGTATTTTATTTTATTTTATTTTATTTATTTCCAGGCAAGACAATACAGTACAATAGATAGGTGAAAAAAATGACAAAAACAAAAAGCCTGAGGATTACCTAAAAGCGAACTTAATCACTATCTAAAGGCTCTCCAAAACATTAAAAAGACAAACATGTGAATATCGTCGTGTTTTGTGTTCAGCAAACAGATGCATTACACACGCACCAGCAACTTAATGGTGTTCATCGTCATTGTTTCGAAAAATATATGTATTATTATTCCCATTGTTATGGGAAGAAATATGTATCATTATGAACAGAGTAATTCAAATAGAAATAGATATTTTCAGAATAATATATAAATTCTATGTTGTTACTACTTACTTTGAAGTAGGCTTATAGTGATACTACTGGAATTTAAGATTTCGCTGTTACGTTCAGCGCTTCTATTGGTCACCGCCACCAAAACTCCGATTTCAGAGTTTTTGCGTATACTATAGGCCTACTCAAAAACTCCCACGATTGAAGTTTCTGCGCCCGGCGCAAATACGTTTGGAAGATTATAGGGAGTGCTTGTTTAAATTAAAAATTAAAAATAGTAGCCCTGTTAGACGCATTCATCATTCGAGGAGAATCTCAACAATTTTAATTTGGCTGCAATATGACGTTTTGTGACGAATTCTGTTTAACAGTACAGTGCAAGAAAAATCATAATAAATCATGTGATTGCTACGAAATTAAGTTCATTTGTTCTTGAAGCTGTGGATGATATGACAAAGCCTTAAGGGTATTGTGTGTTAACCTTAAACTTGAAATCAGAACATTGTAGCCTAAGTGCTCTAAAGATAAGGCTATATATTATGCCTTGTTTGCAGAGGCCTACATTGGTTGGCCTACTAATTACAGTATGTGTATATAGGCCTAAATCACGTTTTGTTACTTAGCATCATAATCACGGATAGCCTAATTTCATTAACATCACTGATATTAATATATAACATAAATATATATATAATATATATACATATATATATACAGTATATATATATTGTTATATTAATAACAATAGGTATATCATTGTTTAAAATAATAAGTTTAGGGCGCAAAACCTCCGCAATTGGAGTGTTTGTACCGGGCACAGACACCCCAAATTTCGAGTTTTCGCGCATAGTACAAAAGAACTCCGAAATCGGAGGATTGATTAAAAGTTTTGTTCTCTATAGGGAGAACTTGTTTAATAATAATAGGTTTAGGGCGCATAACCCCCGAATCTGGAGTATTTGTGCCAGGAGCAGAAATTCCGATTTTGGAGTTTTTGCGTATAGTACGGTACGTAAAAACTTGGAAATCGGATGGTTGGCGCCTTGCGCAGACACTTCAAGATTGAAGTAAATTTATACATGGAATCTGCTAGGATAATAGGCTAATTATGAACATAGAGCAATGATACAACTGAAAGATCTGTATAACAATTGACAATTTAAAAAAAAAAGTACAGGGAAACTGTAACTTTGCTTACGATAAGAGCAGCTTAGCTCAGTCGGCTAATGTGGTGGTAGCCACTGTGTGTGCGCTGAATCGTGGAGACCTTAGTTCCTGGTTCAATTCCCATCGCTGCCCCTTCTTGTGTTTCAGCTAGAGGGCCGAAATACAAGTTACAATAGCGCTCCGTCTTTCGGATGAGACGTTTAAGCCGTTGGTCCCGTGTGCAATAATGGCCGATGTGCACGTTAAAAAACGCAGTACACTCTTCGAAAAATAGTAGGGGGTTGTCTCCCGGTGTACTGCCCAATCACCCTCAGAAGGACCCCACTGGTAATAAGTCTTCTAGACTTTCGTGGGCTATCCTGGGTGTTTACACCGAATAAATCCAATCCAATTCAATAAGGAGGAAGCGTGGATTGAAACACTTTTGAATCCAGTATTCTTTTTACCAAATAATGTACCGGTAACAGATTGTTCCCTGACAGATGTCAACACAAGATTCGTTAGGATGTTTTATAAGCCGCATAATCTGGTTGCTAGGCATGACTAGAAACCCCGTTTTTAATTATCTCAATGCTGTTGGACTGATGCTGATAATAAGGAAGCTTACATAAGCGTAAGAGACACGATTATGTATAATTGTCTGCAACATGGAGAAAGGCCTAATAATAATAATAGTAATAATAATAATAATAATAATAATAATAATAATAGTAATAATAATAATAATAATAATAATAATAATAATAATAATAATAATAATAATAATAATAATAATAATAATAATCGACTGATGTAGATTCATCTATCCAGGTTGACAATAATAAATATCAATTAAAACAAGTTCTTTTGTTTTCTGCTTTGTCCAGAGATATAAAGTTTTAATTGATATTTAATAATAATAATAATAATAATAATACTAATAATAATAATAATAATAATAATAATAATAATAATAATAGTAATAGCAATATAATAATAATATTTATAAAACGAATGTTTGCCCTCGTTTGTGTCCTAAAAACGAGACACACTAATCCTACTCTTTATGTTTGTCCTTTGCATCTGAAGGCTCATTCCCCATTGAGTAGGCCCTATTGTAAGTGCGCTATTGAATGAGGATATCAAATTGATAATGATAGATCACTATCGTATCCTCATTGTCATTCTTTTCTCTTGTTTTTTCGTGTATATTACGTTCAAAATTTATATAAATGCCTAATTATAGTATAACCACAAGACGGATAGTTATTTTCAAAAGTACCTTCATGGAGATTACCCATATTGTCGTTAAATGCTTAATTTGTATTCAATTCCACATTTTATTTAAACATTATAAACAAACATAAAAAAACTAGGAGTGTGTGTTAGGCCTATATTGAAATGTTGTGTGAAAAATGAGTTACTTCAATCGTATTTGAATTCCCAACGAATTTACAGCTAACCAGTTCGTTATGGCTTCTGCATGTACAGCAGAAGGTCATGGGTTGAGGTCCCGATAGGGGCATTTCCCGACTCGCAGATTCTTCTTCTTTGACGTTCAGAATTAATATTTATATATTATATCATTATCATTTTAAAACCAATATTGAAACGTAATGATGTATTTGTTATCAGCCTTTTATATGTATCCATGTTAGTATGCATGCATAATGTCAACTGGTGCTCGCCTAATACGATTTAATTACCCGTATGTTGAGCGAGCGTGCAATAAACGCAACTTGCAGCGTATAATATACTCATTGAAACATGGAGCTTGGAATAATAGCAAGAACCGTAATAGTCACCAACCTAGTTGTAAATTTGCAGTCCTAATTATTCACCGATTTACGGTATCACATATCGGCATCATTCTTACTAAAGTATCTATCGGCATCCACCACAGAACTACCTATAACTTAAATCATAAATAATATGATAATGATTACATGCCGTAATATATGCTCAAATGCATGAAACACAATTTTCAGTCAAGTTGTTAATTTTCTGTCCTAATTAATCTCCTATTATAGCTCGTCTTATATTAAAACCACCAATACTAGATTACCTATAACTCTGTTAAAGATGGTTATGGTTACAAATGTAGTAATTGTGTGTACTGCAGCAATACGGTACAAAATGAATGACACATTTGGAATACTTCGTCAGTATCGCTTGTAAATTTAATCGATTTGACATCTGCTATTAATAGTAGCATGTCTAAAGGTACTTTTTGTTTTATTTTATAAACAGGTGTATATGGACATAAGTAACCATTTCTCTTTCCTGCTAAACATGGTCATCTTCAATTCAGAACCCCTCGTTTTTTGTTTACTTCTGTTATTCTTCCTCAGTATATATGCATTCGCATGACGTGACTTTCAGATCTGTTTAACGTGTATTATTTTGAGGCTTCATATTGTATTTTGTTTGATCTGTGTAAACATTGAATGGACTTTAAGAAAAAATAACACTTAATGACTGATGCAGCCATAACTATTTGAGTTGAACAATGCCCGATGCCTAAGTTATTGCTGATGCTTTGCTATTAAATTATTGATTAATATCTTTAAAATAATGTATTTATAACATTCAGAAAACACAGAGATACAACTAGTTTGGTGTGAATGCCTTTATTTTTGTTTATAAATACGTTTGCATGTGGGACCTAACTATATTATCGTTGTTTAACTTTCATTTTTGATTGAACCAAAATAACATCGGCATTTACCCGGACGTTTCGATTACAATCGGCGATCTTTTTCAACACTCTTAACACAGTTACTACAGTATTAAACAACAAAGGAGCAGACGGGGCCCAGACCAACATCAGCGCATCGGACTGATGATTTCATGACCACACTGAATACCGTAACAACACGGTAAGTTGAAAAAGATCGCCGGTTATGATCAAAACTTCCAGGTAAATGCCGATCATTATCATTATTATTATTATTAATTTATGCCCTATGTACGTAGGCTATTATAGTAATAAGCAATTAGTAAAGTTGCGTATCATACATTAGTAAGCAATTTTTCGGGTTCTAATCAACCCTGTTTTACGAAAGTCACTTTTCAATTACCACTTATCACTTGGCCTAGTGTGTCCGCACGCGTCGTAGAATTCATCGCGGTGCGCGATACCTACTCTTTACAAGTTGTTTTTAACTTTTGCACAACCGTAAAAACGATCTGTCTCTTATACACATCTAGATGTGTATAAGAGACAGGAGATACAACTAGTTTGGTGTGAATGCCTTTATTTTTGTTTATAAATACGTTTGCATGTGGGACCTAACTATATTATCGTTGTTTAACTTTCATTTTTGATTGAACCAAAATAACATCGGCATTTACCCGGACGTTTCGATTACAATCGGCGATCTTTTTCAACACTCTTAACACAGTTACTACAGTATTAAACAACAAAGGAGCAGACGGGGCCCAGACCAACATCAGCGCATCGGACTGATGATTTCATGACCACACTGAATACCGTAACAACACGGTAAGTTGAAAAAGATCGCCGGTTATGATCAAAACGTCCAGGTAAATGCCGATCATTATCATTATTATTATTTTTATTAATTTATGCCCTATGTACGTAGGCTATTATAGTAATAAGCAATTAGTAAAGTTGCGCATCATACATTAGTAAGTAATTTTTCGGGTTCTAATCAACCCTGTTTTACGAAAGTCACTTTTCAATTACCACTTATCACTTGGCCTAGTGTGTCCGCACGCGTCGTAGAATTCATCGCGGTGCGCGATACCTACTCTTTACAAGTTGTTTTTAACTTTTGCACAACCGTAAAAACGATCAAGCAAACCATGCAGCACGGTTGGGAATAGGAAAGTAACATTAAGTAGTCACATTGATGTCACGATTCACTCATAATAACTATTATTGGTATCCTTCACATCCAACAGCAAGTAGGCCTACACCCGCCACTTACAGGATATTAGTATCACTATACTATCATGTACATGTACGAAAACTAAGTAGATTAGTAAACACATAAGGTAAAAAAATAAATTACTATGACATAAAGAAAATAGAAATATAAACAAATCTCAAATCTTACCATTGTCAATCAAATATTCCTGTTTTTCAGAAAATTTGTCCCTGCATTTTTTGAAACACTGGTCCATAGCGCCCTCACTGATTACAAACTCGCGGTGAAGTTAGATGTTTGCGGATTTGTCTATTTGGTGAACAAATAATACCTTACGAAAACAGTATCTGGAAGTTACACGCTTTATGACATCACCAATCAGTAGACTCAATCGATAGTCAAGAAATTGCAAACGGTTGATATCCTTTCAATACACGTCTTTGTAGATTTACAGTAACTGGAAATAGATGGAATTAAAATAAGCTAATCCAATGTGTTAGTGAGCATATGCTAAACGAATCGAAACTTTACAAAGCCTGATAGAATTTTGTTTATGTAACTGTAGTTGAATGATCTGGCAAAGTATTTGATACGGACTTTTTTGTGTGTTTAATTTCAAACCCATTTATATTTACATATTTCTATGGACGAACGTTATTGGAACTGTAGCGCACACATTTACAAAACGAAACCAACCGTCATGACCTTGATGGAAAGATTCAAGAAACTGAAGACTACTCATTGCAACATCTGCAGACGATGGGGAAGCAATGAAGCGGAAATTCTACTTGAAAATTGATGAGCACACGCTTAAGTATATTGCTGGTTGATATCCATCATATTGTGGTCTGTTGTTTCGGAAATGACTGGAGTGTACTCCTTCAACCATTACAAACGATATGTGACGTTAACTACGCTCAAAATATTATTGTCACTCAAAAATATTGAGAAAGTATTTTTTTAAAGATAACAAATTTAAACGTAAATCACAAAGTTAGTAACTTTCACTAAGTCAAAAAAACACACAAATTTTTTTTTTAATAGTATTGACGTAATTTTGGGGAGGATTTTTTTTCTTGTTTAAATTAGCAGCTGAAGATTTAAATCTATTGGAGTAAAGTGCCGTAAGTAATTCATTTTTTACTTAAGTTTATTAGATTTAGCGCCTACGTAAGTACTAATTTTAAGAACACACAGAAACACACACTTTCACCAGCGAGCTTGTAAATTGCGCATTACTAATACTATAGATACAGTACATGTATTAGGCCTAACGATCTTATGTACTCCGCAAAGTTGGTCAAGAATAGAAAATTAATTCTCATGGGCGTGTATGTAATCGGGTAATCACTGTGTGTTAATTAAACATTAAGATTTGTTTAAATCATTACATTGGATACGTTTATACATCAGTGGAGCTTTACGATCCTCGTTAGACACTGCCACCATCCGTGACAGATACATGTGAGGCCAAAAAAGTAGTCGTGTTGGCCACGCAGTGACATTGCAAATACCAGATTTATTGTTATTTTCTTTTTGGTTCCTATGCTTTCAAGTGAAGGAACCTTCGTGTATGTATGTGTGTATGTATGTGGCATGTATGTTACGCTGTTTTTTGGTAAACAGGCAAAATTGGATATGACGTCGTGCCCTATTCATTAATTTTCTATTTTGACAAATATTGAAGCCATAACTAATGAAAGACAATACCCCCTACCCTTGAAGAGACTAGTAAACACTATGATAGGAGGAAAACATTTATGGAATGTTGTTTACTTTCGTTGTCCAACTAACTGTCTTAAATGTGATGGATTAGACTCTAGGGACTTTCCTGGGTAGTTGGACAGAAAACTTTATCTACACCCCAAAAACCTTCAATTTTATACTGTGGTTTGGATAAGGGTCTACAGATACAGCATAGAATTGTGTTGTGGTTTGATAAAAACAAACTTGATACTTGACAGGATACTGTAATCCTTTTGCAGCTTTTATCGGAAGCTAGACTATACAGTACGGTATAGTGAAACCATTGTTGGCTCCGACCCATACGGTAGTTAATGTAGGGCACCCCCTCCCCGCACCACCACCGGACAGGTCATGTCCCCCTCCCCCTATCAAGCAGAGCTCGTCGGGCATTTAGACTAAAACAAATATAAAAATAGGCCAAGCCAACACATGTCTGTCACAGTCTGAGTGTCATTTCTGGCCATCCAGAGGGAACACCCTCACAAAATCTTCCACAAGCTCCAGCCTACGAGCTCTAGTCCACCTTGGCCCCAGAAAATATATCCTACAGCCGCCACAGCTACTTGCCTACACCTTTATATCATTAGCACTAAACAAGCAGAACAAAACAAACCTGATGCTAATATTAATAATAAAATAATAATAATAATAATAATAATAATAATAATAATAATAATAATAATAATAATTATTATTATTATTATTATTATTATTATTATTATTATTATTATTATTATTATTATTATTATTATTATTATTATTATTATTACTATTATTTTGGCTTAAATAGCGCATTATTCTAAAGCCTTGATGTGCTTAACAATAAAAATAGAACTGCCGGATTAACACTTGAGGTCTCCCTGATTTTATTTGTTGGTCAACCTGGTCATCGCAAATACAGTACTGCAATATTTCACGAATGCCCGCATAGGAACCTTCGGCCTCGCAGAGGTCTGTTTTTTTTTGTTTTTTTTTTTGTTTTTTTTTTTGTTTTTGTTTGTTTGTTTTTTTTTTTTTGCTGAAGCCGAGAACTAATTGTAGAATTCACGGTCAACGATCACTCGCCACATTTATCGCGGGTTGTTTAAAAAAAAAACCACTGAGTAAAATCCATATTTTTTGGTAATTTAATTTAAGTTTTAAAAAAATACAAGTATGTCTCCAGCTAAGAAAAAAAGTCTTTAAAATACATGTTAGGTCAGTCGGACTTGTGAAAACCAAACCTTTTCGGAATTTATCGCGTAAATTCTGTTATGTTGTTAGAAAGCCGTTAATCATTAATATTGTCAAACGTATCAACTGAACATTTCTTAAAAGCCCATTAACATTTGCTACCGGACACATCACTATTGTTAAAGCTCTCTAAATTGATATCTTACTGCCATATCTTAATTTTCAACAAACTTTCTAATTTCAGAGAGAGTGCGTAGTTGAGATTGTACACGCTGATCCATTGAGTTAACCAGTAAGGACTATTGACACGTGCAAATGAACATAGAATTCGGTTGAATAAATCAAAGTTAATATTATTTTGTTGGTAAGCCAGAACGATATTACATTTATTTATATTCTTCCCTTTTCCATTCTCTCTGTTTTAGAACATAATGAATGTCTAATTGGTTTTTTATTCCTGTTGGAAGTGTTACTTGATCCTTGCGTGATAGTTATTATTTTTCGATTCCCACCAAAATCACTTTCGAAATTTTTTTCACAAGTATTTTGGGACGTACTGAGTATTTGGTACGATAACACGTCAGGTAGGGCAAAACATCACTCCTATGATAATTATTTTCCTGACGCAAACGCACATCGAAATAGAATTTGCTGTACCCGTTGCTGCTTTGGGATCGAATTCAACACTGGTCACTAAGCGCAATCTCGGTGGTCTAATGGTTATGACGCCAGGCTAGTTTTCTGGAGGTCGTTGATTCGATTCCTACCGGAATCACTTGCTAATTTATTTTTCACAAGTATTTGGGGACGTACTGAGTATTCGGTAGTATAACACGTCAGGTAGGGAAAAACATCACTCCTATGATATTTTCCTGACGCAAACTCACATCGAAATATCATTTGCAGTACCCACTGCTACTTGGGGATCGAATTCAACACTTGTCACTATAGCACAAACTCGGTAATCTAGTGGTTGTGGCGCCAGGCCTGTTGTCTTGAGGTCGTGGGTTCGATCCTACTAGAATCACTTGCATTTTTTTTTTTCACAAGTATTTGGGGATGTACTGATTATTCGGTAGGATAACACGTCAGAGGACAAATACGCTAGGTCACCCTCTTAAAAAAAATCAATTTTTCAATCATCATTAACATTGCCATCGTCATCAGCACTGTCATCATCATCCGTCATCACAATCACTACCAATTATCATCCTCTTCAATATCATTATTTAAATCAGAATATACAGTCGAACCTACAGACGTTTCGTTGATTATCAATCCACATTCTCAAATGTTGAAATTCTTGAAGTAGGATAATATTAATAATATTGTTTTTGTTTACATTATAAACAGTGTTACATATATTTTACTAGGCTCATACACCATATAATTTTACAACTAATATTATTATCATCATTACTGTTATTCAGTAAAGATTATAAGAGGAATACACCATTACTAACGTCATAAATATGTTGCTAATAATAAAGCTGCATATTAATAGCTTCTAATGAACTCCTCGCACAGTAATTCGGTAGGCCAATAACTATATAACGACCCGTTAGTCATTGTTATTCAAATAAATAAAAAATATAACATTCCTTATAATCCAAGTTAGCATATACAGAATATCAAAGTATGCTTGCTTGTCTGCTAGTAAAACCAATAACAATAATTAGGCCTACACAAAAAATTGTAATAATTAGTGTAACTCGTCGGATTCAAAAAAAGTTAACAGTGATAATGTATAATAGAGTGTGTTCTGTCAAAAATGGCACGGTGATTAGTAACTGTAAGAAAATCTTACCCTTTATAAATTTAACGGCATCCACGGCTTGACTGCAGAAGAAATAAACGTACCTCGAACGTATTTGACGGTTTTATTCCTTGATCTTTCGGATATAGGTGGACACGTGCAGGTTGCCCCAGGATACTGAGAATAGCGTGTCTGAAACAACGATATAGATCATAATTCAAAAACGAAGCCTTCGATGGCCTAATAGTTAAAATCCAATATTGTCGGATCAGAGTCTTCGCGGGCTTATACTTCTTCACGGAAACATAATACAACCCAAGTGAACAGTCTGTATTGTCTACAGCTGCCCAAGTAATTTCCACACACGTCTTGCTGACTGCCAACTTTGTTATTGGTTAATGCAGTGCGCAGATGCATGCGCAGACGCATTCCCATTTCATTAGTTATAATTCGGTGCGATAAATATCGTGAAAATTCTGACATAAACCCCTTTGTGTCATAATTTTTGTTTTCAAACTACATTTAATGATCTGATTTTGTTAAGCCTTAATACATTTGAAGGATTCCGTGACATTTATTGTTTTTATTACAAAGATCAAGTTTATGCAATTTGTATTATATTATTATCATTATAGATGTAACTTCTTCATTATTATCATCTTTATGAATGTTATTATTGATAAGCCTATTACCATAATGACAATCATTAGGCCCTATGTTATTGAGTTAGTAATTTTTATTACACACATCTTGCTATAAATAGTTATTATTATCATTATTATAATCGTTATCGTCCATCATCATTATCATTGTAATTCCTATCGTTATCATTGTCGTGCCATCATCATCGTAGTTATCATCATTATCATGACCACCATCATCCTTATCAATATTATTATTTTATTTCTATTTATGTCAATCCACGTAATAAATAAATATGCGCCTTAATCCCTAAACTACTCATGACTTGGGAATATTTTCTGTTCTCGGTAAATCTCATGATTTTGCAAACATTTAACATCCATCAAGCTCACCTTTGTACGTGTAAGAATAATATCCATATATTGACACATTGTGACTATAGGGATTTTAAATATAAATTACTATTGAATAGGCTATGTTCATAGTAAACAGGATTGTTTGAAAGTCAGATTGTCCTTATAACTATGTAAATTGATGAATGAAGAGCATTTGTGTCATGAGATGAAATGTAGAAAAGAGAAGAAGTGCTTTATAATTCAATCGAAAAGATGCCTATGTCTCGAGGCCATTATGATGTGATTCATCACAGTAAATATCGGCTATGGATAAATTTAGTTTTACTGAAAGTAGGCGCAGTGTTGGTTTATTTTATACGGCCAATTAAGTACTCAATGAGGGCTCATAGAGCATGTGTTATTCGCTTGAAATTGCGTCATGTGATCACCTTTTATCAGCTAATAAATGACAATTAGTACCGTATTGAACGAAACTTGAACTAAAACTCGTAAAAATATTATAAAAGTTCAAGTTTAAGGAAAGTAACTGTCCATGTCTTTATGTCTCGCATGGAGTCGATTAACCTGTCCATATTTGCGATTAAATCATCGAGTTTAGCCAAAGTCAAGTACATTTTAGCCCAAAATTAGGATTATTATGTACGGTATAGTTTATTCACGGACCCTAAATTACCAATCGTGCTTGTGGAAATTAAAGATTCAAAGTTTTTACTACAGCAGCTCCGGCGTCCTTTCAATCCATGGTGTTATTGAACCTAAGACCGGGTATTTCCTGCGTGCCATCGCCATAGTAAAACTAGTGCTGGATGTCAACGGTATTAATACGGACTAAGACTCGTCACGCGGTATCCTCTGAGGGTATGGAAGGATTATTACAAAAATAGATTTTAATCCAAAAAGGATTAGTTTAACGCCGTATCCTATATGCGGTAACGAGGTACCATAACGATGCAACATACTGAGCCTCCACAGTGTCTACGTCTCGAGGACTAGTTCAAAATCACATGTTCTATTTCGCTTGATGGGATTATAAATACCATAATGATCACCACCGCGTATATATAAATTATTGACAAATTCAAACACCAAGGTTAATTTTACTAAAGCCATTGCCCCTTGTTCTAAAAATATACATTTTGGTGATTGTCGATTATCTTTATCGCATTTCGAAGTCTTCCCTGTAATGTCTTGCATGATTGTGTCGTATGGATATCTTCCTGTTTAAACTACAATAGATATACAATCTCTGTGGCCTCTTGTAAATCAAAACTTTTCTTATATATTACGGATCAATGAACTAAAAGTATTAACATTTTAGACTACGTGTCAGGCCTTACTGAGTAAATGAAAGAAAAACAGAATCTTTAAACAGTTGAAGACAGTTTAACCGACGAAGAGAACGAGACCGTCATAACTAGTAGTTTAGGTTCTGAAACTAAGTAGACATGTTTCATTTGGCTCTACTACAGTTATTGTTATTAGAGTTTAAAGATACAACCTCAGCTCTGTATACCAATCTGTATTATAAATTTAATGGACGTAGATTTTTTTTTAATTGCCTGACTAAAATATTTTGTCTTTGTATTTTTTTTTTGTTCTTGTTTTTTAGTATTGATTTGAATAAAGATAAGTGATTAAATGCACTTTTTGTACAGCAACTGAAAAAAAATGTTCACCGTAATCATGCGAATAAGCGCCCCGTTTGAATAAGCGCCTAAAAAAATCAACCATACAATACAGTACAGAACATTACCAACTTAATTTTCTGCATCAATTCGCATGCATCTTAGCATTGTTGGTCGGTCAGTCCATCTATCCATATGTCGGTCTATGCTCTATAAGTCTTCATTAAGTTTAACATGGTTTTCAGTTTTGATGCATCTTTAGAACGTCGTTCTTGATTTATTGATACTCTTTTTGGATTAAGAACTACAGTATTTAATATCTAAAAATTAAAATACTGTATGGCCATTTAAAAAAAAAACTGACCTCATCACTCTCGTATTTAAGAAAGAAACCCTGCAATGATCCTGCTAATCTGAATTGGCAGAAGGCCAACACGCTTCTACCATCACCAACACCACCACTAATTCATCTGCTGTTGTGTAAATACCCCAAACATTTATGAGCCATGCTCTCTCGACGATTGCATTTTCTTCACCAAAACCATTCGTTTATCTTTGAATAAAAAAAAAAGTGACCCTTGAATTTTCCAATTTCCCATAAGCACCCCTTCAATTTTCATCTATTTCCATAAGCGCCCCCTCAATTTCCACTCTGTTTTCATAAGCGTCCCGTTTGAATAAACGCCCCTCAAAAAGAGCCAAAAATATTTTAAGCGCCCGGGCGCTTATTCGCGCGAGTACAGTAACCAGATGAAGGATTGTTGAGGCATGTGTACGAGCGAGGTTGTTGTATGGAACGCAGGCATGGTACCTATTGGTAAGAAGAGTTAAAGGAACTGAAATCATGTTGGTACTCAATGTTGAGGAGGATGGTTAGAGTAAGGTTTAAAAGGAAGGGATATCATTGAGAAACAAGAAAGCACTACACAAGATTACAGTCTCATTTATAGCAATACTGAATATTATTAGTTCAGTTTCACTACACAACTTTTTAAATGTACAATACCTAAGATTTGTTGGACACATATGCAGGGGACCAAATACATCCATAACGGGAAAAAAATTATGTTTGCTACAGCAAATAAACCATACTACTGAGACCCATGGATTAAAATTGGAAAGATGTTAGGAATAGATGCTAACCAGGCAAAAGCACCAACTCAATCAAGGGAAACTTTCAACAATCTTCTAGTAACAGTTTGTCTTGGACCCTAAACGATTGAATTCAAGTGATGACAGATGGAGGAATACCTAAGTAAGTAAGTAAGTAAATAAATCGTATGTGCAGTGAATGGACAGATTAGGGCTAAATGACATTTAGGAAAAAATATATTTATATTACTATTTTGTCTTGTTTTTATGTATGTATTGAAGGTATCTAATGGTCAGCATCGGCTGGATGGACCACCCTCATTAAAGATTGTCGAAATAAATTTTAAAAATTAAAAATAAAATACACACACAAAAAAAAATACAAGATCAGATATTTATAAGATATTACGTGTTCAGATTACCACCTTTACTTTACGAATTGTCAGTTTCTTTGTGTTTTCTTAGTAGTTTAAGAATTTTTGTTTCTTATAAACAGTAGTTTAATTTGACGTAGTTAAGTAATTTAATTTTTTCATGTTTCTTTCGATTGTTTTTATTTTTTTTTTCTCTTTGGATGCACATTCAAGGTGATGGTTGCCGCTGTTACAATAATGATTCTAAATAAAAACTGAAACTAAACTAGTCTGACAAATTACAGCTACCAAAACCAAAACAAACACAAATCAAGTTATAAAAATATGTATAAAAATAGGCCACCTATATTATGCTAACTCTAGTCATTAAAGGAGCTTCCTCTTGAAAAATACATACCGGTACTGTATAATTATGGGAAAGTGGCGCTGTTGCACAAGCGCGCGACCATTCTCCTGGAATTGGCAACAAAATTCACAAACCGTTCTTTACATTTTGCTTCTAGCAATTTTCATATCAAATTTATGCCACAAATACACTGATTATGACATAAATTTTTTATCATTAGATGAATTACCCTACTTCGGTTTTCGTAATTATTGTTAACATCATCATTTATTTGGCATCATCGCTCATTTTGACATTTATGTATTTATATCAACCCAAAAGAAATCAATAAAAACCTTAATAATGCAAGCATTATCAGGCCTGTGTCTAATGACAAAAATCCATTAAATTTATTATATTTTTAGTATGTTTTTGTTAGTATGTCTATGTACAGGCGTACTCTATGTAGTGCAAATAAATATTATACGGAGAAGTATTGAGAAAGGTGCTGATCATAATAAGTAAGGTAATATAGTTAAATTTGGCACCATAGTAATTAGACGCACAAAAAAGCAATTGTGAGTATTGGTTTTAAACACAAATATACGAACGTACATGATTGCTTATTATTTGTAATTATTAACTTATTCAGGATAAATGCATTAAGAACATTCAATTTTTTTAGTTTAAATTTAACATTATTACATTACTTCTTGTAACGTTTTTCATTGCCAATTAAATAACATTTGTATGACATATGACATAAAGTTTATGTTTATACTGTCAAAGTAGCTTACTTTTCTACATTGCATAATGATACTAATTTTATACATGTATTACAATACATTAGGCCTATATAGATAGTGATAGGGAAACTCAATATTTAGTAGGCCTATTATTATACTATCCTTATATAGGGCTATATATATATATGTACCGATATATATATATAAGATGTGTATAAGAGACAGAATACGGACTAAGACTCGTCACGCGGTATCCTCTGAGGGTATGGAAGGATTATTACAAAAATAGATTTTAATCCAAAAAGGATTAGTTTAACGCCGTATCCTATATGCGGTAACGAGGTACCATAACGATGCAACATACTGAGCCTCCACAGTGTCTACGTCTCGAGGACTAGTTCAAAATCACATGTTCTATTTCGCTTGATGGGATTATAAATACCATAATGATCACCACCGCGTTTATATTAATTATTGACAAATTCAAACACCAAGGTTAATTTTACTAAAGCCATTGCCCCTTGTTCTAAAAATATACATTTTGGTGATTGTCGATTATCTTTATCGCATTTCGACGTCTTCCCTGTAATGTCTTGCATGATTGTGTCGTATGGATATCTTCCTGTTTAAACTACAATAGGTATACAATCTCTGTGGCCTCTTGTAAATCAAAACTTTTCTTATATATTACGGATCAATGAACTAAAAGTATTAACATTTTAGACTACGTGTCAGGCCTTACTGAGTAAATGAAAGAAAAACAGAATCTTTAAACAGTTGAAGACAGTTTAACCGACGAAGAGAACGAGACCGTCATAACTAGTAGTTTAGGTTCTGAAACTAAGTAGACATGTTTCATTTGGCTCTACTACAGTTATTGTTATTAGAGTTTAAAGATACAACCTCAGCTCTGTATACCAATCTGTATTATAAATTTAATGGACTAGATTTTTTTTTTAATTGCCTGACTACAATAATTTGTCTTTGTATTTTTTTTTTGTTCTTGTTTTTTAGTATTGATTTGAATAAAGATAAGTGATTAAATACACTTTTTGTACAGCAACTGAAAAAAAAATGTTCACCGTACTCATGCGAATAAGCGCCCCGTTTGAATAAGCGCCCCTCTTGAATAAGCGCCTAAAAAAATCAACCATACAATACAGTACAGTACATTACCAACTTAATTT
>NW_022709610.1:1270092-1272276 GCF_011630105.1 Anneissia japonica | reverse complement strand
ACATTAAAATACTCCCCCAGGTATGCCCTGTCTCTTATACACAAGAAATGATACGTATTTTCTACATACAGTATTAGTAAACTATCTATCTGTAAAATCCATTAAATAATTGTTTAGGGGGGTTTCGCCCCCCTCCCCCTCTTCCGGACCGGACCACTTTCGAGACATTTTGAGCGACGCCCGATAACGCCCACCTCGAACCACCCCTGCATATTGCTCCGCCACTGCCTCTCCTATGAAATAAAGAAAGCAAGTTGGATTTACAATGATTAGAAACTATAGCACGTAGACTTTCATTTTTTCAGCTCCGAATTTAGGCTAAGTGCAAACTTAGTACCGGTATATGGTTGCAATTAATAGGCCTAACAGTGTACAAAACAGCATATTAATACGTGAAGTGAATATCAATTATTAATACAAAATGAAATTTGTTTTCAAAGAGGATACCATTTTACATCGAAGAAGTTCATAGATCAATATTAATGTAGCAACATTGACAAGATAATGGTTGGTGAATACACGGAACGACACCAGAGGCGCATTAGTCAATCATCGAATACTGTGCTAGAAAACCACGAGTTCTAAGCATGTGCTGTCTATGCATGCTGTATGTACCCTAGAATCTGAAATGTGCGTCATTGAAAAAAAATTTAATCTTGGGCAGATGTTTAAGAGGTGGAGCACTGAGCAGAACAGATAAAATAAACACGTGAACAGATTAAGCCCGTGTGCACGCTTCTAAATCTGCAACCTGCTCTTTGGTACAATTTTTACGCGAATTAAGCACGTATCCATCGTCGCAAATATAGCATGTTACTAAATTGCTTGACTCAATAGTACCATTAAGCCTACATACAAACATGCACATACTGACGAAAATGTTTTTATTGCACTATAGGCAGCACTAAAATCTAGTTACGCACACCTTATTTAGGCTAAAGATGATTTTAAAACACGCAGTAATTTTTATTACACGAGCGAACGGACAACCAACATAAGAACATTTTTTTCACGCCAATTAACAGAGGATACCAGTACATTTAATGATTTAAACACATTTATTTTTTTTTTGTTGGAAGTCGACAAGTTAGCCTATTCAGTCACGTTAAAACGGCATTTCAATGTTCAAGTATTAACATTTATACATTCATTATAAATATAAGCAGGTACAAAAATTAAAATGATTGAATACGTTGGCATGATAGAGACATCAAATTTATTAAAGACGAATATTTCGGACACACTTGTGTCCTGCCTCAGCGTTAGTCGTATGAATGAGATATACAGCAGATCAGATAAAAACCGTAATAATTATAATATATAGTATATAAACAAAGACATTAGGATATTCTTTAGGAGAAGTGCTATTTTCAAGTTGCCACATCCTTACTTTTTTTCTTTCATGACCTCAGTTCCAATTATGGTGGGACTGAGCGTGTGGAACCTTCTGGTACTTGGTCCCCTCTGAAAATTTGTAACGAGCCCCCACTACCTTTACAGTAAGGTTAGCTACGGGCCTGCACAAACTATTTTAGGCCTGTAGATATTCACTATGAACACAGTTAGCACTATATTATTATTATTATTATTATTATTATTATTATTATTATTATTATTATTATATATTATTATTATTATTATTATTATTATTATTATTATTATTATTATTATTATTATTATTATTATTATTATTATTATTATTATTATTATTATTATTATTATTATTATTATGCGCTCTCGCTGTGATTCATTGAGCACGTCTGGTAGGTCCCAGGGTACCTCTCGTAACAATAAAGTTGAATACTGAAGCTTCAACATTAAAATACTCCCCCAGGTATGCCTATATGGGCATTGGCCAAATGCACTAAATGACCTAAGCCTGCTTAACAATCATAAGTTAAACTTCAGCGTAAAACAGATTATGTTAAACGTAAATTAATTTTTTTTTTTAATTGCTAGGACTTGACATAAGATTGTTTATGAATTCTGATTTCAAATCTTGTTAGACACACGATGTTTTTAAAATACGGTATAGCATCGCCTCGTTACGATACCACACGGTAAGGCAACATTATGCACTAGGGCGTCAGGTTAGATAGGATATAGTATAATAAGTATGTTATCACACAAAGTAGGGCACAATAATATGGCATCATACGTTAGATGTATGCGGTGTCTATAAGG
>NW_022709610.1:1261444-1269258 GCF_011630105.1 Anneissia japonica | reverse complement strand
CATATATATATACTGTATATATAGGCCTATGTATTTATATATATAATAGAAAGAGGGGCAATCAAGAAGCAAGATTTAAATAACTTTTTATATCTGTTCGCATCGATATCGACTCGGATAAGTTTGGAGCCCAAAATTAAAACTACCCTATCTCACACAAATGCCTATTGATCCTTCTATCGATTCCTTTATATCGAAAACTGTTAAAATTGCCTAGGCCTATGTGCTTATATTTATGTTTTAATATCTCTCAATTAAATTGCACCTTCAAGTCAATTGTTTGGCATTTGTCCCCGGAACCCAAATTAGAACAACGTTTTAAAAGTTGATTTCTTACAATTGTGTTAAACAGTTTGCTTCAAATCATATCCTTCACAACCTATGACGTAGTTTCCGGCAAAGACTGGATGATGGATCGACACTTGCTAAGAAGAAGTCGAAACTAGACCAGGTGTTTTGATCGATGGATTGCATATCATATAAATAGGCGATTTTGTTTCAATGTGACCGCATGGAAAGGAAACACTACCGTGTGGGGGACGTAGCTACAATTATTCAGAATAATTATACAGGTATTACCTTATGTATTGTGTTGTCTTTTATTTGTTACACCTGCTCCGAAATACTTGTAATTTGTAATTTAACACACTAAAAGATGTAAACTATTTTACGTTTACTGTACTTAATAATACCTGTCAACATTGTGTGAATGCGTGTGTTTTATGTTAGGCACTCAACGCATAATATACTAACAGCAATATTACTCTACATATCATAAATTATTGATACTGTTTGAGGAAATGCACAAAAATCTCAAAAATTTAAAATTTAACTGAAACAAAGTTAACTACACGTATGAGAAGATAAAATAATGTTGTAAACTTTCACGGAACAGCTTTGGGTTATATTATAGCTTTTCTTACTCTGAAAATCGTATATACAAAATTAACTAACTGTCAATACGAAAATGTATTACATTTGCATCTGTTTATTGACAATGGAAACATTTTCTCAGTTTGAAATTTCAATTGGGAAGCTTGTAAATACTAAGGTATCTTCCCAGTTCGCTGAATCCTACAATAAGCATCTGGTTGTCTATGTGTTTCTACAAACACTCAGCCTCGTAAACATGATGACGTAAAATTCAAAGATGCTTAATGCCATTAGATTAAAGGGTTTGCAATATGTAACAATATAAACACCACAGACATTTATTATACTTGTATTTTCGAATATAAGCCTCATTTCCCTACGTCATCCAACAATCTATAATTGTGACGGATATTTTCACTGAGATTTGTAAAATGGAGCAGGTGGCGTGTGGATGGAACATGTCATTTTAAATAATCACTTGATTGACAAGAACGTCTATTAATTCTATTGAATTCGTTGGAATGCCTGTATAGATTGTTAATAATAGCTATATTGGATCTGTAGGCTTATCTACTATTGTGACAAAAACGAGTCCTTTCATTTTGAAGTTGGCGCTAAATCTGAAAGAGAAGAAGATTGTGGGAATCTATGTCAATCTAAATTGGCCTAGCCGGCTGTTGGCTATGTCCTGTAATAATTGTGTTTAATTGTGTTTAACTGTAATCTAACAAACAATCACTAACACAATGCACTACTTGTCATTATATTTAAATCTATAAAACGTAATGGAGAATACAAAACACACGCCAGGGCAGAGAGCGCAATCCAGGTCTATGTAGGCCTAATTATAATTATAAATCTAAATAGGGCGATATCGGTTATGGTCCGTCGAAGTCCCTATTTAATTATAAGGCCAGGCTGATGGACAGTACTGGACATAGAGTTTATCTTCAAATAAGGATAAAATAGTCGATTACAAGAATAAAAATGATATTCATATGTTATTATAATTAGGCCTAACGTGCATCCTGGAATTGAGGACTGTAGTGACAATCGACAGGAAATAAGAACATTGGTCTTGTCTACGAATCTAAAATAGTAAGCACTGCGACTAATAGCGGGGTATGATATTTAAAATTCAGCAGCATGTATATTGCATTTAACCCAGAGGCTGCGAAGTTGCGTTGATATTCACGGAATGTCAGGAAAAAACATACAACGAGAAATCGAGACAATGCAAACGTATATGACCGGAATAAAAAGTAAACAGATGGAAATTATGTCAATAATACAGTGGGTATTAATTGTATGCGATACTATATTCTGTTGCTTAGAACGTGCTTTTCGTGACCTAATTTTCTGCATACAATAATACTGAATTGCCAATTTGGAACTAAAAATACATTAATGGGTGCAATAGGAAGTGAATTTGAATTGATAAAATGGTACAGAGGCACACTTTATCAAGTTTATACGGTCTGAGGAACAACCAACTAGGTTAGTGTTAGCTATCATCTTGCTGGAGCTTTACCCATTAGTCGACAACAACCAGACAACTCTATTTTAAGGCTGCAAGAAGCACGCGTGCATGTACGAAATTAATCTGAAGTGAACAGCATCAGCGTGATATCACACAAGAATGGTCTGTAGCGTCGCATGGATCGCCTGGACTATAGAAAAAACATTTTGTAATGAAGAGAACAGATTATTGGATGGAAAATATTACGACTAACAAATAGTGTGAAATTAAAATTAATCACAAGATATGTCGGCATATCTCCCTCTGAAAAAAATCAAAACATTCGATTGGAATACATGCAAGGAAAGAGGAATATAATTAATTACTCTACAAGAGACTAGATGGGTTGTAAAACACGGGGAAATCACAGCTGAAAAGTCGACGAAATCTGCCTTAAAGCAATATTGACCATTTCATCAGTACTACCTGAAAAGATGACCTATATCTGAAAGTATAATAAATATTTTACTTTAAGGCAGATACATCCTGTTTTTCATGAATTGTATATGCATATAAAAATTGTTATGTTGCTGCTTTATCCTCTAACGTTACATTAGGATCAAGGCCAAGACAATTGAGAATTGCATATGTATAGAGATTCATTTTTTTAATTTATTTATTAAACCATGTTTCACGATGGCAGCCCATCCAGCAAAAGCTGATCATTTGGGGCCCTCACATACATTAAAATACAATAAAATCTGATAAAATACTATAACAAAGAAACAAGAGGGCAATCATAAACAGAATTTAAAGACTTGTATAAAAAATACCTAGTCAAAAACAAAGAGAATCAAGAGAGACATTATAACAGGGACAAATGTGACTAAGAAACCTAATAAACTTATTCTGAACATTAGAAATACCCTGAGTCTGTGTGAAAGAAATTGAACTAAAAATAACCAGGGAACAGTTTAATTTAACTGTTCCCTAAAATAACTGAAAATATTCCAGGCGAGGGCGCACGATTGAACGGTAAAATGATATTAATGCCCCACCATTGTTCATGAATCTAGAATTCCTCCACATCAAACGAAGCATCTTATTCTTTTCGACACAACATAATTACCATGTAAATAAAAATTTAACTTATTGTCAATTAAAACACCCAGATCCTTTTGAAAACTAACACAATCTGATTCCTGATCATTCAAATGTAAATAAAAGAGGGTTTCTTTTCAGTGTGATGCATAATGAGTTACATTTACTTATTTTTAAGGAAAGCTTCCATGATTCCGACCATTTCGTAAGTGACCTCAAACCATCCTGTAACAGATGAGCATCCTGAAGTTGTGATATGACTTTAAATAGCTTTAAGTCTTTAGTAAACAAAAGTGATTGAGAAAACTTAAAAACAGAAAGAATGTCATTAATATATAAATTAAAATGCAAGGGACCAAGAATTGACCCATGTGGAACTCTTTGAAAGTACAGAAAGCCACTCGGACTGCCTCGGTCTAATAATCCGAAAACCATTTGAAACCTTATAAACAAGGAAAGTATGGGGAACCGAGTCAAATGCCCTGAAAAAATCAGTGTAGATCACATCACATTGCTTCTTACTATTCAAAGCCTTGTATGCTGTAGAAAGAAGCAATGCAAGGCTGGTCTGACACGATCTTCCAGGGATGAATCTATGCTGAACTGGTGTAATAACTGAACATAAATGATTATAAACCGCATCATGAACAATTCGTTCAAATAATTTTGATAAAATAGCCAGCAGAGATACAGGACGGTAATTTTCCATTTCCTTTTTCGAACCACTTTTGTGAATTGGTGAGATGTTAACATATTCCATGTAGCTGGAAAAACCTCCTGAGTTTATGTATAATATAGCTGAAAAATGTTGAAAAGTGGATACGAGAGCGCAGATGTGGCTGCTCTAAGAACAGTATTGCTGAGTTGATCATTGCCAATAGCTTTATAAATATCAATAGTGCTGAGTGCTACTTCAACAGAATGCCGATCTACCACCATTGTTGACATTGTCAATTAAAAATAATTAGGAAGATCCGGACATTCTTGCGTTCCAAACAAAGAGTGATCACTAAAAAAATGAATGAAAAAAAAGTGTTAAAAAAGTCACTTTATCAGAATCAGATTCAACGAAAATATTGCCCTGAGACATAACTGAAGGAAATCCACTTCAGTCACTTATGTTTGCAATGTAGCAAACTCCAGGATCTCTTTTTATTTGAACCAATGATATTTTTTGCCCGTGATTTTATTATATTTTCTTATACATAAGCTCTTATACGAACATCGAGCAAAACTAAAATTTCATTTTGTCAGACGATTATTATTTTTCTTTATAATTCTGTAACATCTTTCCTTTTCATATAATAGATTACGCAGCTCTTTGTCAAACCATAGAGGTAATTTCCTTCCCTTTTTAACTTTAGGAACAACGTTCTTAATAGCAGCAATTAAAAGATAATAAAAACTTCAATGGAATCATTAATATTCCCTTCAATATTTATGAAATTCCACGGTACATAATTTAATGTATTGCACAAATCATCCATATTTATATTTTTAAAATTGTAGTAGGCCCACGGCAACTGGAACATGGAAGTGGGGGAAGCTACTCTCAGCCTGACAGCACTTTGCTGCAGTAATGCTACAACTGTCTGTCACCTGGCTTAGAAACACCGGTTGGCCTAAATAATCCACAAATTTTGAGCACAAGAATAAGAATTTCTTGTTTCTCCATGAATTGTGCTAAAATCCTAAATTGAAATCACAGAAAATTTAGGAATAAATACAGCAGTGGTTAATAGTAAAACACGATTTGAAACACAGATTCTGACAAACACCATATTGACCATATGGACTGTCATCATAATTATTATTTTAAGTACGATTTTGAATTATATTTATATGTTGGTATTGAAAATGTCCATTATTCTATAGCCACTGAAATAATCATTTCGCTTAGAGTTTTCAATAATACTCTTTACTGTACAGTGGTATTGTTTTATTTTCCCCCATTAATGCTTATTCAAGTAGTTACAAATAATAATAATGCGTGATAAAACCTACATAGGCCTAGCTGTAATTTGTTCATGATGGCCATATCGAATACATATTTCGTTCTTTATTTGAGCATAAACAGGAATTATAAATGCTTCTTTAAAATAAACATTAATAATAATAATAATAATAATAATATATGTAGGTTTTTATATAGCGCTCCATACCATGAGATACCTTAACAATATTGCTTCTCTCAGAAATGTTTTGAATGTGCATGGTATTAATTATAAGAATCAGTGAACCACATAGCTTTTGCATACTAATTTTATTTTTTATATTAAAGAAGTCTGAAATCCCAAGTCTGGTGATATTCGTTAGCTAGAGAAGTCATATATCATATTTTTGCCCAATTTAGCAAACCAGATATTTGATATAATAGGGAGTTTTCGCAAGCTTATGAAAACGATAACAAATACGGTTACGTCATAACATTTTTAGACAACCTTTCCATTCGGTAGCGTATACGTCACACCGTTTAGGCGATCCATGTCTTTCGCATGAATTATGGATCATATTCAGCTCGTTCAGCGTATTGTCAATAATGTTTTAGGCACGAATGACGATAATGATAATGGCGTATTCGTATTCGTTATCGTTTTCGTAAGGTTACGAAATCTCCTTAATAATATATTATTATTGAAAACTTTTATTGGCAACATGTACAATTCTAAAAGCATTTATAAAGTCTGCTAATACTATTTCCGAGCGTCACATCTAAAGTATGGTAACTTTGGTTGGCTTGTATCTCTCGCCCTGATCAATCACTAAATGTCCCCTCAACCCATGATAATTATACGCCCCTGAGTACTAGATTTTTCTTTCTTTCTTTCTTTTATTATTTATCTTTTGGGATTGCTCAGGGATAAAATCCCTGGCCCTCCGCAGATCCTAGCAACTCTCCACTTCCTGCTTTGTTGTGTCTACTCCTCAGGGGCAGGGGGAAGTAGACACTTTGTTGTCGTCTGGTGACCCTGTAAGAGTAAATCCAGTGAAGGAATGATGGGATTGGTCATAAGAAGCTAAAGATAAAAATGGAAAGTAATACGAAATATGATGCCATGCTAGATGGGACCTGTTCTAGTTAAGTTATCAGGTGAATTGCCAACACAGAAAGCTGCTAAATAAAACCATGCCTGTCCTACAAAGTTCACTAAAAAGTCAATCTGGTATATACTTGTACAGTATACCATAATACAGAAAGCATGAATGAGTTAGTTAGTTCGGATTTAAAGTAGCCAAAAAACAAACATGTCAAGCATTAGATACACGCTCACGCTGGGAGCCTATTTTTCAGTGTAATCGGTTCTGGTCGCAGAAGCATACAGCTTTTTGAATACTTTACGTCCAAAATAGATTATAATTTTGGCCAGAGACATGTTTGAGACATGAGCTCATTCTAAAACTAGTAAACTTTAAGAATCATGAAAAAATGAGTTTGACTTTAAAGTAAATCGCATTACTCACATCAAACGATGGTAAACTAAGTTGAGAATCTCTTTATGGAAACAAGTGCTATTCGTCTTGTCATCGCGTCTATCTCGGGAGCAAGTGTGTGAAAATGATATCATTTCGTTCAGTGTGTATCAAATATTCAAGAACATTTTGTAACTTGTACGGCTAAAATATACATCATATTTATCCATTATCTCAAGTACAATCAACTCTAATTTAAAAGTCAACTATTTATAACAATATCTATCCAATAAAATGTTGACACGTTTTGTACGATGATGGCATCAGTTACGTATTTAGATATCTTAGTCTCTATGCAATAGGCCAATGTGAATCCGATGTAGAAGGCAGATCGTTGATCGTTAAACGCTATAGCTTAAACCTGTATATTATTATTATTATTATTATTATTATTATTATTATTATTATTATTATTATTATTATTATTATTATTATTATTTTCGCAATAATGTACAAACATAAAAGTACAACATAATGCAAATGGAATTAAAGCCGTCACACAACTTGCTTTGCTACTGGCATGATACTGCTCCGTACTAAACATAAGCGGGTTGAAAAACGTAAAATCGTATTCCTCGATGACTGCAACATTCTAGGATGAATTGTATAATACGGTGGCTTGTAAGTGCCACGGAAAAAATGTTGTGTCACTACAGATGTCCGTATTCATTGGTATCCGTGTTGCATGAATCGTTAAAGCTGTTGTACTATTAGTCATTTTAATTCCGCATTTGATTTCTTAACTTAAAATCCCTTCAAAAAATTTAATTTGAAATATTTCTGGCTTTTTGACTGATAGTGCATCTTAAATGAATAAGGTAAAGAGGGTATATATATATATATATATTATATATCTGTCTCTTATACACATCTAGATGTGTATAAGAGACAGGTATGGTAACTTTGGTTG